>NW_024063359.1:0-200037 GCF_006381635.1 Hibiscus syriacus | reverse complement strand
TCAAATCAGGAGGCTGCCCATCAAAACATAGCTGAAAGAAAATACCATAAGCATTAGCAAAACAAAAGACCTGTGGGATGTAGCACCATACACGCAGCATTACGCACATGATGTGCATGAGTTAAAATGACTGACTAATTACTTTTTCTAAATAAAGGAAAAGAAAGGAGAAGAAACACATTACATAGGTTTAAGCCCAGCTTCAAGAAGCCGAATTGTGCGAAACATGCCTTGCAGATGACTAAGGAATAGTAGTAGAGCCCATGTCAACATTTTATAAGGTAAATAATATTAAACATGACGAGTGAAAAATGTAATTGAAAAGGGAACTGCTAACCATAAATCTGTAAAAAAAATACAGAAAAATTAAAGAATGAAGAGAAAATATATTAAAAACCTGGTAACTTCACCAGCTTCATTGGTGAGCGTTTCACTCCCAACGCGTCCCACCACAATCTACAGTCAACCCAAAATTTAAAATGAAAAAATACATTAGCTAGTCTTAGCCCTCGAATGGCTATAAAATAGAAAGCTTTGGTTTTCTTAATTTTTTTTCGAGGGGACATAAAACGAACGAGAAACTGGTAAATGCTCATGCTAGCGTCGATGGCATCTTGCGACCAAAATAGCTTTCTAATTCTGTTCCTTCATGCCTTTGGTGCATTGTCAGCCAGAAGCTTGGTTAAACCCTAATCATTAAAGTTAAAATCCGAAACATTGATCAATTTTCTAGCAAAGAAACCCCAATTTATTCAGTTGAAAAAAAAATGTTTAGAAACGCTTGAAATAAAAACGCACCTTAATGCCCATTGTTGGTTGAGAAAAGAGGAAGAGCAGTGACTAATGTTTGGTAGGATTCTCTTTTGTTTCCTTCACTAGGTTTAGTATTTCCGCCTTTCAGAACTACTATTATACTTCAGAGAAAAAAAAAAACGAAGGCCAAACTACGCCAATTGTCACTAATAGTTGGGTAAGTGGTCGTTTTCACTACTGATTTAAAAGTCACAATCAGTCACTAACATTATCGTTTGTTATAAATAGTCATTCGACGTTAACTGTCGTTAACAATCGTTATTGTAGTAACGAAATACTGATGTGACGCGTTAAACCAGCTAACTTATCATGTTTGACTAATCGTTTGACTCTTCTTCTTCTTCTTTTTCCATTAATCACCCAATATCATTTCAGACAAAACCATGCAAGAAAAAATATAGTAAAAAAGATAACAGCAAAGTAAAGACAAAACCATGGCGGCCACCTTTTGTCTTCTTCTTATTTTTTTCATGTTTCAATTGCTCCTAGTCTTGCCCTAAACCAGAAGTATAAACCTTATTTTTCACTTCCATGTTTTGTTGCTCCTATATATATAAATATAATGTACACAATAGTAGGGCATAAATGACCACCAGAGCAATGAAAAGAACTCTTCGATTATACATAAAAGACCCCAACTAAAGCAACGATGAAAATGAAAAATGTACTAGAAAAGGAAGCAAATGAATAACAGTCAACAGATTGTTCGGAAAAAAAAAAAGACAATTAGCTTCGGCGAATGATACTCACAGAGTAAAGAGCTGGGTGCCGCAACCAAGAGCGGTAGCAAACAAAGACTTGTTCTTGGGGAACCTGAACATCACCATGAATATAATTCCCCCAGATCCTCATGGTCATCCGCAGATTTGTCATCATGTGCATACCTAAAGGAATACATGAATTTGAAAACAAAACCAAGTATAATTGAGAATTAGATATGGATTACCATGCATCAAATACATATGAAAATGAATCGTACTTGACGAAATCGTTCTTAAGGACTCGCATAAAAATATGGCAGTAAACCAGTTAATAATAAAACGGTGACACGTAAAATGAGATGCTTGAAGAGATGATAGCTGGGTGCCGCAACCAAGAGCGGTAGCAAACAAAGACTTGTTCTTGGGGAACCTGAACACATCACCATGAATATAATTCCACCCAGACTCCTCATGGTCATCCGCAGATTTGTCATCATGTGCATACCTATAAAGGAATACATGAATTTGAAAACAAAACCAAGTATAATTGAGAATTAGATATGGATTACCATGCATCAAATACATATGAAAATGAATCGTACTTGACGAAATCGTTCTTAAGGACTCGCATAAAAATAATGGGCAGTAAACCAGTTAATAATAAAACGGTGACACGTAAAAATGAGATGCTTGAAGAGATGATATTTGTAGTCGGATGGATCGACCTTACCTTTCTTGTCAACTTTCTCTAAGAAACCCTAAATAAGAAGATCGTCATAGTACATCTCGGATACTCTTATTACATCATGGTGCGAGATCACCTTATTTGTCGAAACATTCAAGTCCATTGCCTGTTGGTGCCGAAAAATGAATTCCCAGAAATTTAAAGAGAGATGTCGTACCTGAATACAACAATGATCCTTGTGATATGCTAAGCAAAGACCACATAGAGCAGATTGGCACTTTTAACATCCCAAACTATGGGTAGTGACTAAATTGTAAAACTTCAGAATGTGGTGATTAAAGTATGATATTTGAATAGTTCAATGAGTTATTCAGAAATATTTCCTGAAGGTTTTAGTAATTATAAAGGAATCAAAGGGCAAAATAGTCATTTAGCCTGAAAGATATTTTTTCCCTCGTATAAGATAAGGGAACCACGTGGGAAAGGAGAGATTTCTCCAGAGTTTTCTTATTCATTCTCCCAGCCGTAGACTCCAACTTGCAAAGGTAAGATTATTAATAGTTATTAGTTGAAATTTAAGTTGGGTTTCGATCATTAGATGATAACTAGCTTAAGGAAGCTTAAGTTATCTTAAAATCAAAAATGATAGAATTAGGAGAGATTAAAGATTATGAGTTCTTGAATGAAATCTTGATATAGAGTTGATAATTAGAATTAGAAGTTGAATTTGGCTTGTAATCAATCTAAATAAGGAATATGAAGTGTTAGAATGAGATTTGGAACATGTTGATATTTGCGTATTCTTGAATGCCATATAAAGGATATGATGGGAGGTTAAAGAAGTGATTATTAAGTAGAAATAAGTGTAAATATGTGTATGAAAGTTAGGAATATTAAAGAAGGTGAAATATGAAGTGAGGAAAATGAAGGGATTTCATGTTTAAAATGACATTTCTGGGTTATGTACATCGGTACATCTTCATGGGTACCGATGCACTCTCAAATATATATATATATATCTAATTCATGTGATTAAATAAGAAGATGATATAGGTTATATGATCATGAACTATGTAGATAATAAAGATTTAAGTAATAACAAGAGAAAGTGGTATACACTTGTGGTATAAATACCCATAATTATATGGACATGTAATATAGGTTAGGTAATGAGGAATTATGGATATATATGACTAGGAGAAGATATAAGAACCATGGGTAAAATATAATAAGTGTACACAAACTCTAGGGAATGTTATAAGTGGAAGGAAACTATATGACATAGTACATTGTAGGGCAATGATTTTATGTGAAATGATAACCAAATATAAGTTATGTAAGTCAGATTCTATGTAACTAATATGATGGACTCATATGATTAAATGAAGACTGAAATATGTTGAGTAACATTGATGTATATATGATAGAAAATGAGAATCAGATGTACTAAGAAACACTGGCATAAGTTATTATACTAACATTTAATAGTAGTTATATAGAATTATATAGGAAATCATATGTGAATATAGGTTTAGATAATAAATATGTGAGGTTGAATTAAGTAAATATGGAATTAATATAACTTTGTATGTTGTAAGGGATTATGCAAATTGATAAGATAAGTATATGGTATTGATACAAGGGTATATGCATAAAATTATATGATGAGCTGTGAAGCTTTGTGATGCTATGAGAAATGACCCATGTGAATACATGAGCTTATATAAATTAGTGATGTGAATGTATATGTGAATATAAGTATATGAGCTACGTGCTTATGAGATATGAATATAGAACACGAGCTATGTGAAAATAAGTTAAGTAATTACATGTGCAAATAGAAATGTTATGTGAAAAGCTATGTGGCTATGTGAAGATGTGTAATGGTATAAAAAATAATGCTCATGTTATGTGATATGAGAGCTAGGGGTATAGTTGACATGCCAAGAGTCGAGGGATTATCAGTGGTCATTCAGGACAAACAGTGGTCCTTTGGGACATAGTGGTTCTTTGGAATAATCAGTGGTCCTTCGGGACAAACAGTGGTCCTTCGGGACATAGTGGTTCTTCAGAACAATCAGTGGTTCTTCGGGACAGTGGTCATTCGGGACAAATATTTAGTGCCCCTTGAGGAATTATACGAGTTGTGGTGACAGCATAGCATATCTTTAGTTCTCACATGTGTACATGGGCTAATAGAGATAAATAAATAAACTTGATATGATGATATGTTTGTTTCCTTGTGAAATGTTATGTGTGATATATGATTGTACAAATGATAATTATAAGATCATATGATAAAAGGAATCTATGATAATGATAAAAATGAATATGATGATATAGTTGCTTGATTGTATATGTTATATGATATAAGTGAGTACATGTTAAGATATATGATATGAACATGAGAGATTATATGAACTAGAGAATAAGATATATGAATGATAATGATATGTATGTATATATGTATGTATGTAGTGTATTTGTTACATGAATAAGGATATGAGTGGTATGATATAATATAGTAATTATTCATGCATGATTACAAGTTATAGTTTACATTATATGTTTATTTGACTCACTAAGTCATCGACTTAGCGTGTGAGTGTTTCACACGTAGGTTCTAAAAACGAGAGGAGAAGTGAAGAGGAGCAAGACATGTCAGACTCTCCTTTCCACAGATCATATCAGATTTGTAGTTAAGTGTAGATATTTGGATGTATATAGTGTGTTGGTATGTACGAATTGTGAATTACTAATGCTCTGACTAATTTGTTTATTTTGGTCCAACTTGTGTGAATTAACATCTTTTATTTTAATGAAAGTTTAAAATTTTCATGATTTTCTTTAAGAGTCAAAGTTTGAAAGTCAATGTGACATCTCGGACTCAGATCCGAGTCAGATACGGGTTGGGGGTGTTACATGTAATGGTATCAGAGCTACATTTAAGCCGATTCTAGGCTTAAAACGAAGTGAAAAGTGTTTTAAAAAGTATACATGCCAACACAAAGTGAAAACTTTTCTGATCTAATAGTGTAGGAGTGTATTATCCTATTAATAGAGTTAAATCGTTATATTAAATTAGATATCTGATCATTAGAGCTTTCAAAATGAAGCGAAAGGCAATAGACCTGAAGGTAATAGCAATTCACTTGCCCTAGCCAGGCAGGGCGAAGAGCGAACACCTCAGGGAATGCCTGTAAGATTAAAGAATGTTTTTCATTATATTAAATGAATGTATAGAAGTAGTTAAAATAGTTAAGAGCACCCATGTTCAAGAGTGAATTTGATAAAGGTTCTGTTGTTATATACATTTGGTTAAATGATATGAAGATAATGCTAGAAGGTTTTTATTTCTCTAAAGTGGAGAAGTTAAATTGAGTATTTTCATTACTACGTGGGCAAGCTAGAGTATGGTGGACAAATGTCACCATAAGAACGTTAAAAGATCAAATGATGGGGTTAGAATTGTAGAAGAGTTCAAGAATAAGTGTAACACCCTTAAATCATATCCTACCCGAATATAAGTCCGATGTGTCACATTGACTTTTCAAACTTTGACTCTTACTGAAAATCCCAGGAATTTTTAAAAACTTTCATTAAGACGAAATACATTAATTTACATAAGACCATAAAATACAAAATCGATCAGATTATTCATAATTAACACTTATTACATGCCAACATTCTATACATAACCAAGTACATACTTTGTCAATTACTTCTGATCTGATCTTCTAGTAATGATACTGTCTTTACCACCTCTACTCTTGCTCTTCTCGTTTCTTGGTACCTACGTGTAAATCACTTACACGCTAAGTCATAGACTTAGTGAGGCATATAAAACATATAATATTTCATATAACATAAATCATACATAACATATACCATCATTATCATTAAGGAACACATAACATCATATGGTTCATGTAACACATTTCAAAACACTTACCTTTGATAACCATTTATAAACCCATCGTATACATATCACATTCAATATGTTTGTTTGATCTCTTTATTAGCCCATGTACACTATTGAGAACTTAAGGTAGGTGAGTACATTGAGGTTGTGCACCAATGCTGTCACCACAGCTCGTATCAATTCCCTCATGGGGAACCAAACCTTAGTTCAGTATTCGTCCTGAATGACCAGTCCATAGATTCCGAAGAACCTAGGTAAACAATCCATATGTCCCGAAGAACATAGGTAAATAGTCCATATATCCAGAGAAACATAGGTAAACAGTCCATATGTCCCAAAGAACATAGGTAAACAGTCCATATGTCCTGAATAACATAGGTAAACCCTCGACCCTTGGCATGCCAACTATACCACTAGCTCTCTTATCACATAACATGGGCATTAACATTCTAACAGTTCAATTTACTTATTCATATCCTTTCTCTTATGAACATATATCTTTTCTTTTCAGTCACGTACCAATTGTACGTGTAATCATTAATCTTATAATCACATGTTCATTCTCTTCGGTCACATACCATATGTATGTGTAAACATATATCTAATATCATATAACACGCATCACAAATGCATGTATTCACATAAATCATTTCTTATAGCTTTATTCATATCACATATTCATATAAGCTCATATCTTATTTCACATATACCTTCCATATAACTTATATATCTCATAATCACACAAATCATAACATTGATCACCAATTAAATAACATTTTAGGAGTTACTTCTTACCATAGTAACTCCATCACTGGCTCATCGCAAGCCAAATGTTTATTCAATAATAAGTACAAATTAAATTGCACTCACCTTAGCTTTGGTTTGATTCGATTCTAATCCTTCAGTTGATTCAGAACGGAATCACGTTCTATATCTACATAATCATACATAGATCTATATCAGTATCATAACTAATATACTCTAATGGTTCACTCTTTAGACCAAAAGAAAAGTCAATTTCATCTTTTAATGAAGGTATGCATCGATGCATTACTGATGCATCGATGTATAAAATGTATTCGATGTTGTATTATTGTTGAGACGCATCGATGCACTCCTTATGCATCAATGCACCAATTGCATTCGATGTTTCATTATTAATGGGATGCATCGATGCACTACTTATGCATCGATGCATGAATTGCATTCGATGTCTTTATTTTAAAAGAGTGCATCGATGCACTACCAATGCATCGGTGCACATTCAAAAAAAATTTAGGTTTTAACCTTGATGCATCGATGCACAATGAATATGCATCGATGCACTCTGCCCAGAATCCTCTTTTTGAACCCGAAAATCATTCATTTGGGATTAAATCCTTCATGTTTCATCCCCTTTCATATTCCTAACTTTCATATACATGTTTAAACTCATTTATAATAAATTATCTCGTCTTTAACCTTCATATCCTCTCATCTTTATTAACTTCAAGAATCATACCAGATTTTTAACATGTTTTAAATCTAATTCTAACACTCCATATTCCTTAGTTAGATTGATGACAAGTCAAATTCCTTCTCAAAATTCACTTACTAACTCTTTTCCAGAATTTCCTTAAGAAACTTATTTTCTTTAATCTTTCATAACTTCTTTATCTTTTTATTTTAGGACAACTTAAGCTTTCCATAAGCTTAAGTATTACCTAATGATCAAAACTCACTCTTAAAATTAACAAATAATTAGCTAACAATGAATCTTACCTTTGTAAGCTTGGCTCTTCTCTCTCTCGTACATGAAGAAGAAGAAGAAGAAGATGAAGAGAATATCTCTTCATCCTTATCCCCTCTAACATATATATCCTTATATATCTATTTTTAATTCATTATTAATCAAATGACCATTTTGCCCTCTACTTCATTTGATAATTACTAACAACTTTTAGGATTTATTTCCAGATAAATCATTGAACTAATCCATTATTCTACTTTAATCACCAAATTTCTGCAACTTTACCATTTAGTCACTAACCCATAGTTTGGGATGTTACAACTCTCCCCTCCTTATAAGAAAATTCGTCCTCGAATTTTCATTGCACAAGGAGTTAAAATACTTTCTATACTTCTACTATTCATTTTCACCTATTACTTCTTCAATAAATCTTTCGTGATATCATAAACTTCACTTCATTGCTTAATTCTTCCATTAACTTTTTCCCTGAATTCTAATGGGATACCTTCAATATATCCTACTTACTCGAACACTCTGCCCTAATAAAGTTGTCATTGCTACATCACTATAAATAATTTCTAATTACATTCTCAATTCTTTCACAAAATTACTTCTAATCGATGAATATGCAAACCCATATCAAACAATAGTATAATGTATCTATTATACCGTAAAAAAATACCTGCTATTATCTCTGAATCATTAAAATCTTCATTAGTATTACTATTATACACTCGAGCAGTGGATCGTATTTCCTGTTGAGTAGAGGATTCAAGTTGGCTTCTGCCTCTACCTCTTCCTCTCTGATACATCGAAGCATATCGCTCCGATTGTACAGACTCTGTTGTTCCTAATGGACAATCTCTTACGAAATGTCCCGTTTCACCACATCTAAAACAAGCTCCAGAAACCATTCTACATATTCCACCATGGTATTTTCCACAAGTCTGACAATATCTTTGTTGTGTTCTGTCCTCATCAGATCCTACTGACTGAGTCTGTCTCACTTTCATTTGGTTTGATTCTCTAACAGAGGATACTACCGATCCAGATCTTGCCTGAGACTGAAAACCAAAATCTCTACCTCTCTTGAGTGTTGCAGAACTTGATGAAGCCCCTATTCTTTTAGATGGTTGGTTTCTTTGATCCTTAAACCTTTCATTCTGAGCTCTCTCTAGAGCTTTAGCATGATTTACGATTTCTTGAAACGAGGACAAGTTCAACACTATTAACATTTCTTTCGATCTCGGGCGCAAGCCCTCTACAAACCATTCACACGCATCCTTCTCTGTTGGAATTAACTCGGCCGCAAAACGACTTAACTTGTTAAATTCACACTCATATTCATATACAGTGAAATCTAATTGCTTTAGATTTAAGAATTCTTGCTTCATTTGTCTGATAAACTGGTCTCCTATATACTTGTGCTTAAATTCTTCTAAGAACAAGGACCAGATCACTTGGTTATTTGTCATTCTCAAAGTGACATTTGTCCAACAGATTCTTGCTTGCCCACGAAGCAAGGAAACCACTCCATCTAACTTTTCCACATCAGAACAGTGGAGTCCATCTAACATTATTTTCACATCATTGAGCCAAAGGTCCGCAATAACAGGACCTTCCTCAACTTCACCTTTGAATTCAGGAGCTCTTAATCTCTTTAATTCCTTTGCTACATTCATCCTCTGAGTAGAGGAAATAAGAGGTTAAAAACGCGTCAGAATAGCGTCCAACGTCATGAAGAAAACATCTTGATCTTGTACAAGCACTCTAGTAGGTGACTGTTCTTCACCTTGCCTGGCCAGGGCAGGTGAATTACTACTTTCCGCGGGTCGATCATCTCCCGCTTCATTTCTAAAACTACCTTGTCCAGACATCTATAAAAATACAACCATATAGTTCTATTAGCAAAACAATATACTTACTATTCCATCAGATCAGAAGTTTCCACTATTTTGTTGGCATGTATACCTTATAAGACACTCTAGTCTTCGGTTTATGCCGAGAATTGACTAAACCGTAGCTCTGATACCATTAAATGTAACACCCTTAACTCATATCCTACCCGAATACAAGTCCGAGGTGTCACATTGACTTTTCAAACTTTGACTCTTACTAAAACTCCCAGGAATTTTTAAAAACTTTCATTAAAACGAAATACATTAATTTACATAAGACCATAAAATACAAAATCGATCAGAGTATTCATAATTAACACTTATTACATGCCAACATTCTATACATAACCAAGTACATACATTGTCAATTACTTCTAATCTGATCTTCTAGTAATGATTGTCTTTACCACTTCTATCTTGCTCTTCTCGTTTCTTGGTACCTACGTGTAAATCATTTACACGCTAAGTCATAGACTTAGTGAGGCATAAAACATATAATATTTCATATAACATAAATCATACATAAACATACCATCATTATCATTAAGGAACACACATAACATCATATGGTTCATGTAACACATTTCAAAACACTTACCTTTGATAACCATTTATAAACCCATCGTATACATATCACATTCAATATGTTTGTTTGATCTCTTTATTAGCCCATGTATACTATTGAGAACTTAAGGTATGTGAGTACATTGAGGTTGTGCACCAATGCTGTCACCACAGCTCGTATCAATTCCCTCATGGGGCACCGAACCTT
The DNA here is from genome assembly GCF_006381635.1 of Hibiscus syriacus. Lineage (NCBI taxonomy): Eukaryota > Viridiplantae > Streptophyta > Magnoliopsida > Malvales > Malvaceae > Hibiscus > Hibiscus syriacus. Next base: position 189,517 of record NW_024063359.1, on the reverse strand, counting down.
AGTTCAGTATTCGTCCCGAAGGACCAGTCCATAGATTCCGAAGAACCTAGGTAAACAGTCCATATGTCCCGAAGAACATAGGTAAACAGTCCATATGTCCCGAGGAACATAGGTAAACATCCATATGTCCCGAAGAACATAGGTAAACAGTCCATATGTCCCGAAGAACATAGGTAAACCCTCGACCCTTGGTATGCCAACTATACCACTAGCTCTTATCACATAACATGGGCATTAACATTCATAACAGATCAATTTACTTATTCATATCCTTTCTCTTATAAACATATATCTTTTCTTTTCAGTCACGTACCAAATGTACGTGTAATCATTAATCTTATAATCACATGTTCATTCTCTTCGGTCACATACCATATGTATGTGTAAACATATATCTAATATCATATAACACGCATCACAAATGCATGTATTCACATAAATCATTTCTTATAGCTTTATTCATATCACATATTCATATAAGCTCATATCTTATTTCACATATATCTTCCATATAACTTGTATATCTCATAATCACACAAATCATAATATTGATCACCAATCAAATAACATTTTAGGAGTTACTTCTTACCATAGTAACTCCATCACTGGCTTATCGCAAGCCAAATGTTTATTCAATAATATAAGTACAAAAATTGCACTCACCTTAGCTTTGCTTTGATTCGATTCTAATTCTTCAGTTGATTCAGAACGGAATCACGTTCTATATCTACATAATCATACATAGATCTATATCAGTATCATAACTAATATACTCTAATGGTTCACTCTTTAGACCAAAAGAAAAGTCAATTTCATCTTTTAATAAAGGTATGCATCGATGCACTACTGATGCATCGGTGCATAAAATGTATTCGATGTTGTATTATTGTTGAGATGCATCGATGCACTTCTTATGCATCGATGCACCAATTGCATTCGATGTTTCATTATCAATGGGATGCATCGATGCACTACTTATGCATCGATGCATGAATTGCATTCGATGTCTTTATTTTAAAAGAGTGCATCGATGCACTACCAATGCATCGGTGCACATTCAAACAATTTATGGGTTTTAACCTTGATGCATCGATGCATAATGAATATGCATCGATGCACTCTGCCCAGAATCCTTTTTGAACCCGAAAATCATTCATTTTGGATTAAATCCTTCATGTTTCATCCCCTTTCATATTCCTAACTTTCATATACATGTTTAAACTCATTTATAATAAATTATCTCGTGTTTAACCTTAATATCCTCTCCTCTTTATTAACTTCAAGAATCATACCAGATTTTTAACATGTTTTAAATCTAATTCTAACACTCCATATTCCTTAATTAGATTGATGACAAGTCAAATTCCTTCTCAAAATTCACTTACTAACTCTTTTCCAGAATTTCCTTAAGAAACTCATATTCTTTAATCTTTCATAACTTCTTTATCTTTTGATTTTAGGACAACTTAAGCTTTCAATAAGCTTAAGTATTACCTAATGATCAAAACTCACTCTTAAAATTAACAAATAATCAGCTAACAAGGAATCTTACCTTTGTAAGCTCGGCTCTTCTCTCTCTCGTACATGAAGAAGAAGAAGAAGAATATGAAGAGAATATCTCTTCATCCTTATCCCCTCTAACATATATATCCTTATCATATCTATTTTTAATTCATTTATTAATCAAATGACCATTTTGCCCTCTACTTTATTTGATAATTACTAACAACTTTTAGGATTTATTTCTAGATAATCATTGAACTAATCCATTCTTCTACTTTAATCACCAAATTTCTGCAACTTTACCATTTAGTCACTAACCCATAGTTTGGGATGTTACAATAAGTGCATCAGCGATACGTTTATAAGATGAATGAAATCATAGTTATGAATTTGAAACAAATGGATAGTTTTGTGTATAAGCAAGAGTGTGGATATGATAAAGGTTTGTAATTTAGAAGGAAAGAGTTAACGTAGGCTAAAAAGATTACGTGATGAAAACTTATTGGATATAGTTGTATATCTTGAGTATGTAAATGTGATGTAGTGAAAAAGATAAGGATTTACATGATTAAGAGAAGATAAAGAATAATAGAAAAGTTTAAGAATGAATATATATCGGTGATCAGTTTATAAGACAAAGAAAGTTACAACGTTTGATTTTGAAACAGAGGAATATTACTGTATGTGAGTAAAAGTATGAGTTTGAAAAGTTGAGTAAGATACCTTTGAGCAAATTTCGACGGAAACGAAGGTATGATCGGGGTGATAAGATTTGTACCATAGATTGAAAAGTTAAAGATTGTGTTCAGAAATTTAAATGTGCAACCGAATAATGTTAGAAGATCCCCACTATTTTAATTGGATAATTTAGTTACTATGCGGTTGTGCTAAAGTATGGTAAACAAATGTTGTTATGGGAATAATGAAAGATTCATTGATGTTAATATTGTTTCGAAAGAGTTTAAGAAATAAGTACATCAGTGATTAATTTATAAGACAGAAGATGTTAAAATGTTGGATGTGAACAAAGAAATTTCAAGGTATATGAGAAAGAATTATGGATTTGATAAGTTAAGTTAATCAAGTATGAGGTGAATCTGAATTTGGTTATGTATTATGATCATATATATGTATTGTAGACAAGGAAATAAGTATTTGTAAAAGATTAAGGAAGAAATTATCAGTACAAGAGACGATAAAGGAAGAGGTTTTATATAAATAAAGGAAGATTATCGAATTACGAAGATGTGATGAAAATTGGTAATCATGGATAAGTATAAGTGATATGAAAAGTGTATGAGAGCCTGAAGAAAAGATATGATCTATGTTACAAGGAGATTTTGATTTATGGAGGAGTAATGGGATAAAGAAAGTAAGTGAAGAAGGAAATTAAAGGGTTAAGTAAGATAAATGTTATATGGAAGTATAGATGATAAGTTCGATATAGAAATAAGAAAAATGTGCAAGGTAATGTGAAAAGACCGTTTGATTCTGTAAAGTATATGTTGAATCACAATTGAAGAAGATTTAAAGTTGTGTTTGGTCAAATGATGATGGAATATAAGTTTTGTATTGTTATAAAGTAAATAGAAATTATTGAAGAAATAGATGGATTAATGATATGGAGTGATGAGAATAGAGGGTATTGTCTATATAATGAGTGACATTATATGGATTTTAGAAAGGTCAAGGAAAATGCAGAATAGAAGGAGAGAAACGACAAATGAATTGAGGTTACTGGTTACTGTTTATCTGATAAGTGACAGTAGATGAATATATATAAGGGAAAAAGATAATTGAAGAACTAAAGAAAGAAAATACTGAGTAAATGAGGCAATATAAGAACATTAGAAGATGTGTTTTTATCAATGTGTGCAATGAAAATTCAAGGACGAATTTTCTTAAAAGGATGAGAGATTTGTAACATCTCAAACTATGGGTTAGTGACTAAATTCTAAAACTTCAAAATGTGGTGATTAAAGTAGGATATTTGAATAGCTCAATGAGTTATTCAGAAATATTTCCTGAAGGTTTTAGTAATTATTAAAGGAATCAAATGGCAAAATGGTCATTTAGCATGAAAGATATTTTTTCCCTCTTATAAGATAAGGGAACCACGTGGGGAAATAAGAGATTTCTCCAGAGTTTTCTTCTTCCTTCTCCCAGCCGTGGACTCCAACTTGCAAAGGTAAGATTTCTTAATAGTTGATTATTAGTTGAAATTTAAGTTGGGTTTTGATCATTAGATGATAACTAAGCTTATGGAAAGCTTAAGTTATCTTAAAATCAAAAGATGATGGAATTAGGAGAGATTAAAGATTATGAGTTCTTGAATGAAATCTTGATATAGAGTTGATAATTAGAAGTTGAATTTGACTTGTCATCAATCTAAATAAGGAATATGAAGTGTTAGAATGAGATTTGGAACATGTTGATAATTGCGTATGATTCTTGAATGCCATATAAAGGATATGATTGGGAGGTTAAAGAAGTGATTATTGAGTAGAAAGAAGTGTAAATATGTGTATGAAAGTTAGGAATATTAAAGAAGGTGAAATATGAAGTGTTGAGAGGAAAATGAAGGGATTTTCGTGTTCAAAAAGACATTTCTGGGTTGTGTGCATCGGTACATCTTCAATGGGTACCGATGCACTCATAAATAAATAAACATCAAATGCAATTAGTGCATCGATGCATAAGGAGTGCATTGATGCACCCCTTGAGAAGAAAATATCGAATGTAAATGGTGTGCCGATGCACAGGTAGTGCATCGATGCACATGTTAATGAATGCATCGATACACTGTAGAGTGCATCTATGCATACCTTCATTAAAAGATGAAAATAGTCTTTCTTTTAGCCCAAGAAGTGATAGTTTAGAAGATATCAAATAGTATACTGATACGTATCAATGTATTACTATGTAGGTTTAGAGCGTAATCCTGTTCCGGAACAATCGAAGAATTAGGATCGAACCAAAGCAAGGCTAAGGTGAGTGCATAGTGTATTGTATATGGTGATTCATGGAAATAAGACTTGTGTTAAGTCTATTTCCTATATTAGAATGCATGAATTAATGAATATAAGAATGTGGTTGGTATAAGTATATGTGTTATATGTTATGATATGTATGGATATATGTTAGAGTAGTAAATCATATGAATATATATATATATATATATCTAATTCATGTGATTAGATAAAAAGATGATATAGGTTATATGATCATGAACTATGTAGATAATAAAGATTTAAGTAATAACAATACAAAGTGGTAAACACTTGATGATATAAATACCCATAATTATATGGACATGTAATATAGGTTAGGTAATGAGGAACTATGGGTATATATGACTAGGAGAAGATATAAGAACCATGGGTAAAATATATAATAACTATACACAAACTCTAGGGAATGTTATAAGTGGAAGGGAACTATATGACATATAGTATATTGTAGGGCAATGATTTATGTGAAATATGATAACCAAGTATAAGTTATGTAAGTTGGATTCTATGTAACTAATATGATGGACTCATGTGATTAAATGAAGACTGAAATAAGTTGAGTAACATTAATGTATATATATGATAGAAAATGAGAATCAGATGTAACCAAGAAACACTGACATAAGTTATTATACTAACATTTAATAGTAGTTATATAAGAATTATATAGGAAATCATATGTGGATATAGGTTTAGATAATAAAATATGTGAGGTTGAATTAAGTAAATATATGGAATTAGTATAAACTTTGTATGCTGTAAGGGATTATGCAAATCGGTAAGATAAGTTATATGGTATTGATATAAGGGTATATGCATAAAATTATATGAGATGAATTGTGAAGCTATGTGATATGCTATGAGAAATGACCATATGAATACATGAGCTTATATGAATTAGTGATGTGAATGTATATGTGAATATAAGTAATATGAGCTACATGCTTATGAGATATGAATATGGAACATGAGCTATGTGAAAATAAGTTAAGTAATTACATGTGCAAATGGAAATGTTATGTGAAAAGCTATGTGGCTATGTGAAGATGTGTAATGGTATAAAAGATAATGCCCATGTTATGTGATATAAGAGTTAGGGGTATAATTGGCATGAAAAGAGTCGAGGGATTATCAGTAGTCCTTCGGGACAAACAGTGGTCCTTCGGGATATAGTGGTTCTTCGGAACAATCAGTGGTCCTTCGGGACAAACAGTGGTCCTTCGGGACATAGTGATTCTTCGGAACAATCAGGGGTCCTTTGGGACATAGTGGTTCTTTGGGACATGAGAGATTATATGAACAAGAGAATAAGATATATGAATGATAATGACATGTATGTATGTATGTATGTAGTGTATTTGTTACATGAATAAGGATATGAGTGGTATGTTATAATAGCAGTAATTATTCATGCATGATTACAAGTTATAGTTTACATTATATGTTTATTTGCCTCACTAAGTCATCGACTTAGCGTGTGAGTGTTTCACACGTAGGTTCTAAAAAACGAGAGGAGAAGTGAAGATGAACAAGACATGTTAGACTATCCTTTTCACAGATCATATCAGATTTATAGTTAAGTGTAGATATTTGGTTGTATATAGTGTGTTGGCATGTAACGAAATTGTGAATTACTAATGCTCTGATTAATTTTGTTTATTCTGGTCCAACTTGTGTGAATTAACATCTTTTATTTTAATGAAAGTTTAAAATTTTCATGATTTTCTTTAAGAGTCAAAGTTTGAAAAGTCAATGTGACATCTCGGACTTGGATCATGGTCGGATACGGGTTGGGGGTGTTACAACACTATTCATGCAATCTAAGCAGAACATATTGCACTCACTTTTGTGTCACTCTTGTGAAAATCACATGGTGCTTGCATTGAACAAAGAATTGTTCTCTCAACAAAGGTTTCTATCATGGCCGCCACCTATTGTCTTCTTTATCAGGATTACCGGCTCCCTATTAAACGAAAATTAAAGCCATTAAACACCATTCTGACGAGGAAAAATAGATTTTTTTAAGAATGTGAAATTACCATAATTCTTCTGCTCTTGGGCTTGATTTCACATACAGTGGTTAATGGATGGGAGGAGGAGGAGGAAGAAGAAGAGTGAAACGGTCGGTTAAACATGTTGAGTTAGCTAGTTTAATGTGTCACGTCAGCATTCTGTTATTATAGTAACGATTTGTTAATGGCTGTTAACATCGGATGACCATTTTGTAACAAATAATAATGTTAGTGATAATTTTGTAACAAACGATAACGTTAGTGACCGATTTGTGAATTTTCAAACATCATCGGTGAAAACAAACACTTATCTAAAAATTAGTGAACATTATCGTAGTTTACCCAAAAATGAAAAAGACCCAATACATTTTTTAGGGTAAACTACTTATTTGGTCATTCACATATTATCTAATTTATGTTTTGGTTATTTTTCAAAATAATTCCTATCTTTGATCATTCATTTAAAGAAATATTCATTTAAAGAAAATAACCGTTATGATAAAGTGTCACTGTAAGATAATTTTATATCAATATTATAAAACATGTCACATCAATATCAATATTATTGTTAATTGTTAACTTAATTAAAAAAATATACATTGTCATTTTTTATTTGAGAAAATCGCCTCAGTGACCAAAAAAAAGTTATAATATACGATTTTAACCAACTTTTTTTGGATTTGCCAAAATGACCAACAAAATCGCAACGCGAAATAAAAATCGCAACGCGTGCGATAGTACAAATTCGCATTGCGATTTTCCATAATCGCAACGCGAATATGAAAATCGCAACGCGAACACATAAATCGCAACGCGTATCCGTAAATCGCAACGTGTATCCGTAAATCGCAACGCGTATGGGTAAATCGCAATGCGTATCCGTATATCGCAACGCGTATCCGTAAATCGCAACGCGTATCCGTAAACCGCAACGTGTATCCGTAAATCGCAACGCGTATCCGTAAATCGCAATGCGTATCCGTAAATCGCAACGCGTATCCGTAAATCGCAACGATAATCCGTAAATCGCAACGCGTATCCGTAAATCGCAACGATAATCCGTAAATCGCAACGAGAATCTGTAAATCGCAACGATAATCCGTAAATCGCAACGAGAATCTGTAAATCACAACACTGAAATTTTGGGTATATAACACTGAAATCATAAACTAAATCCCTAAATCGCAACTCATTCCATCTCCATCTATCACTCTCTCCGGCGACATCCGTTCCTATATCCAACGACATCCTTCCCCATCCGGCAACAGGTCTTAGTTTCGCATCTCGTTTGTTTAGTTACAACCATGAAATCATCTAATGTTGATCATGTTTGGATAGATTTGTGTTTTGGAGGGTCATGGGATAATGTTAATGGTGTTTTACAATATATGCCTTTACCCATAAATCTTCAACTAAAATTGTCTTTACAAAAGTTAACTTATGAAACTCTAATGCTACGTGTTTCAAATAAATTGAATTTAGAGCCCCTAAGTGGATTTAGGCTATCTTATCAGAGAAATGGTAAAGTTTATTTGTTAACCGACAATGAAGATGTTGAACGATTCATTGCTTACATTAGTGTTTCACAAGATGATGTTACATTGTATGTTGTTGAACCTAGAAGTAGTATTGTTGGGTCAGTAGCGGGTAGTAATCAACTAAGTTTTTCTCAAAACCCACAACCTTTCTCTAATCCAAATCCCAATCAACTTTCAGCACCAAATTCCGGTTTTCGTATTGACCAGTTAGACGATGATGAGCCAACAGAAAAAATTGTGAGTACTAGTCAGTATTCGAAATTTGGTCTTGGTCAATATCCGGACTTTGATATTGGTCAATACACGGATTTTGATGATGTTTCAGAAGAAGAAACAGACCATGCGTGTAATGATATTGATATTGGTCAATACCCGAATTTTGATGATGAAACAGCCGTTGCCGAAGAATGTAATGTTGATGATAATGAGGAGGAAGTTACGACTGTGAATGAACATGTTGAACATCCATTCTGTAATTCATATAATCCTGAAGAAGAAAAAGAAGAAGAAAAAGTCCCCGAAGAAAAGAAAATGCCACGGGCGTATAACTGGAATATGCCAGAATTACTTCAGATACCGGAAGAAGAGTTGATAAAGAAAGCAGTTGATTGTTACACAAAAGTTATTCGTATCAAGAAAGATGATTGTTTTGATACAAAGGAAGACTTGAAGATAGCTTTATATACGAAATGTGTGGAAGATGGCTATCAACTAAAAGTTAACAAATCAAGCAAAGATCGTTTCGAAACAAGGTGTATGATTGACAAAAACTGTACGTGGCGTATGATTGCAAAGAGAATAAAAGATTGCAAAATGTTTCAAGTTAGGACTTTATTGATAAACATACATGTTCAAGAACCCAAGTTTTTCCTCACCATAGACAGGCAAACAAAAAGGTGTTGGGTGGTTTTCTGGCTGAGTTAATGTTTTTGAATGGCAGGGTATATCGGGGACATGAAATTATGACTGACATGAATGCTCGGTTCAAGATTAGTATATCATATTCTCAAGCTTGGAGAGCCAAATGTTATGCCTTGGAATTGTTGAGGGGGTCGCCAGAAGCATCGTTTGCCCAACTGCCGGCTTATTGTCACAATTTAAAGCTGAAAAATCCTGGGTCGGTAACTCATATCAAAACAGATAGAGATGGACGCTTTGAGTTGCTGTTTATCGCCATTGGTGCTACGGTTAGTAAATCAATATAATTTTGTTGACTCATTTTTGTTAGTTACATGCATTCACATTTAAATGATTATATTTCTTGTGTATATTATTTTGTAGATTCGTTCGTTTATTACTTGCATGCGCCCAGTTATTATAGTTGACGGAGCACATTTGAAAGGTCGATACCTTGGAGTAAACTTATTAGCAGTAGCCATGGATGCTAACAATGGGATATTGCCAATAGCTTACGGGGTTGGCAAATCTGAAACCTCTGATTCATGGACATGGTTTATGGGGCATCTTAGGGATTGCATAGGTCCTATTAGCAATCTGACAATCATATCCGATAGGGCAAACTCAATTGACAACGCTGTTAGAAGGTGTTTCCCAGATGCTTTTCATGGACTTTGTGGTGTTCATTTGTATAGAAATCTAAAATCAAGGTCTGCTGGTATAAAAAAGCACAAATGGACATACTGGAAGGCTGTAAAAGCTTATCGGGAAGTGGATTTCAATAAGCATATAAATTGTTTAAGACGTGTTTTGCCTCAGTGTGCTCAAACACTAGAAGATGTCGGGTTTGAAAGATGGTCAAGAGTACATCAACTTGGAGCAAGATATGGTTTCATGACGTCTAATAGTGCAGAATCAATCAACGCTCTAAGTCGTCATTCCCGGAAATTACCCATTACTATGTTAATGGAGTTTTTTCGAGCCTCTATTCAACAGTGGTACTACAAGAAAAGAAACCATGCAGGTATTATTTCTTTGAATTCGTAACTTATCATATTTATATATTTTACTAAGTATTGTTTATTTAAATTTACAGGAACATTGGAACATCGTGTTACACCATGGACTGAAAAAAAGATAACGAAACGTGTTGTGAAGTCAACGTCATGGAGAGTTGAACCATGTTCAAACACTTTGTTTCAAGTACTGGATAATAACTTAAATGGGCTAGTCGATCTAAATGCAAAGACGTGTAGTTGTATGAAATGGCAAACATCTGGTTATCCGTGTGGCCATGTTATAAAAGTTGCTCTTCATTTAAACCAAGATGATTCAAGCGCATACGCTATGGATTGCTACACTACAGAAGTTTATCGACAGACTTATGCCGAGATTGTCTACCCTATTCCACATCCTTCTGAGTGGGACATACCAGATGACTTACAAACAGTTTTGCCACCAGCCATGGACAGAAGGCTACCTGGCCGACCAAAAAGTCACGATCGTATACCGTCTAAGGGTGAAGAGAAGAAGAGATCGACATGTAGTCGGTGCAAGGAAAGTGGTCATACAAGGTTGACATGTGGATCACCAGTGCCATCAAAATCATCTTTTCCTCTACCAAAATATGGATCCTCATCAAAATCCAAAGCTCATATGGTGTGAACTTTGTATTATGTAAACGTTGTTATTCAGTTGTATTATGTAAACGTTTTAACATTTAACATTTTATGTGTATTATGTAAACGTTGCCATCAAAAGCTCATATGCAAACGTTGTATTATGTGGATTTTATGTGTGAACTTTTAACATTTTCAGTTGAATTAATGACTCAGGCCAACCATTTTGACTTAACCAACTCTTGTTATTCAGTTGTTATCACTATTAGGCATGCATTTGACTATCGCAACACGGAAAATACAATCGCAACGCGAAATGAAAATCCCAACATGAAAATCGCAATGCGGAAATGAAAATCGCAACGAGAGAATCGCAATGCGAAATGAAATCGCAATGCGAAATGAAAATCGCAACGAGAGAATCGCAATGCGAAATGAAAATCGCAATGCGAAATGAAAATCGAACCGACATAATCGCAATGCGAAATTAAATCGCAATACGAAATGAAAATCGCAATGCGAAATGAAAATCGCAATGCGAAATGAAAATCGCAACGAAAGAATCGCAATGCGAAATGAAAATCGCAATGCGAAATGAAAATCGCAACGAGATAATCGCAATGCGAAATTATAAACGCATTGCGATTTTCATTTCCGCATTGCGATTTTCATTTCGCATTGCGATTCTCTCGTTGCGATTTTCATTTCGCATTGCGATTTTCATTTCGCATTGCGATAGTCATTTTTGCCTTCAACATAATGCAGATTGAAATCAACAAAATCAACCATTACATTTCAATCAATTAAACAAGCACAAATAAGAATTATGTTCGCATCAATTACACAAATCAACTTTTACAAATCATCTTTTACAAATCAATTAAACAATCAAAAAATAAGCAATAATTCTTATTTCCGATCATCTACTATTGAATCAACTTTTACAAATCAATTAAACAATCAAAAAACAATCAATTAAACTATTGAATCAACTTTTGCAGCTCGACATCATTTTCACGCAGTTCACTTCTGAGATTAACCTGCAGAAACCAAACATTGTTCAAACAACACTTTCTACGCAAATTATTGAATTCTAGTTACTTAACCAAACATTTTCATTTATAAGTATATAAACTTACCAATTGTTTATGGACATTTTTATAACGCGGATGCAGGTAGGCAGCGTCTCGTATATATCGATTTAGCCATATAATGCCGAAACCACAAGCCTACTGCAGCTTTATCTCTATCGGTGGGAGGTAGATACTTGATGCTTCCCGTCGTCAAACGCTCCAACGCCAAGCATACGAGAGGACCACAATCTCCTCTGGCTCCGCTCGTTTGTTGTGGCGCGGTCTCGTCTCTAATAACTGTAATATTGAGCTTCTTTGGCTTCTTGTTTCCAGAACGAGTCCAATAATTGATCGCATCCAAGAATTTAGCCAAATGAGAGCTCCATCCCTTAATAACATCTCTTAAATCAGCCAATGATATGTAATTTATCATGCTGTCATACACTATTGTCTTAAGGGATGGGAGCTGAAGCTCGACGAGAATCCAATGTTTACGTTCCAAAACAGGGATAAACACCTGCAATCATAAGTAATAATTCATTCATTTGCGCACTTATTTCATAAAACCTTTAAACTCAATCTAAAATAAATACTAACCTTATCGACCTCCCACCATGCAGGATAAAGTTTAGCTTGTCCATTGCCCAAATCAAATGATTCATCTCGTGCATTCTTCAAGTGAACGGCGTGAAAAGACGTCGGCATTATTGTATATCGTATATTTTTATTTTTCTTAAGTTTTCTTATTATTAGAAGACGTGTCACCCACGCATCGATATGCTGTTTTAAAAAAAGACATATATTAGTGACTTACATAAATTTAAAAAAAAAATTAATCAAATTGAAATATAAGAAAAATATAAGACTTACCCCCCCATCGAAATAGCCATTGTCTTCGACCCCTAATAATACGCCCCACCAAGGCCGTTCAAGCAACAAAAAGATATCATCGGTGAGCTTGCATATGTCAGTGAAACACCCCTTGCTCCGCTCATGTAGATAAAAATCAACTGCGGTCTTAGCCCAAAGGGTGTTATCCAAAATTGTGTCCGGTAGTTGTTCCCTCTCCTCTTCAGATACCGGTATGGTACTGGCCGGTAACTCATACGAGAGCCAACTCTCATCCATCATGTCCGGAACCGGTGGGGGTTTCTCAATACTTCGATATATTACCCCATGTGAATCAGACTCTGGAATGGTGGGAGGGACCTCTTCAACGATGACAGTTGCCTCTTGAACGGTGGGAGGGGACTCTCGAGGAATGATATGGGGGCCTCTTCAACGATAGGAGTGGACTCTTGAGGGATGACAGGCGAGTCGGGCTTCTTCTTGCGGTGTCTTCGCACTATTGGGGTGTACGGAGACTTAATAGCACGTGCACGCTGTCTGATGCGTGAACTCCGTCGTGCAAGCATAACCCGACGTAAAGCATCCACTCTATCGGGCCGCTAAATAATTAAATACAAAATCAGTAAATAAACAGACATGATCTTTAAACAGTGAAAACAAAGACAAATATGTTTCAAACTTGCATTGTATTCACCCAAGTCATTATTCTATCATAGTTCACAAAATGCATCAGATAACAAAGAAAAATATGTTTCAAACTAATACCCTGAAGTTAGTATTTGTCTTTGTTTTGTCTATTGGTTGAAGTAATGCAATCCATTCAAGTTTCAATTTGCAGAAGAAGAAGAAATAGTTTACTTTCGCAACACGAAACTTAAAATCGCAACGCGAAACCAAAATCGCAACGCGAAATGAAAATCGCAACGACAGAATCGCAATGCGAAATGAAAATCGCAACGAAAGAATCGCAACGCGAAATGAAAATCGCAATGCGATTTTGGTTTCGCGTTGCGATCTTGTCGTTGCGATTTTGGTTTCGCGTTGCGATTCTGTCGTTGCGATTTTCATTTCGCGTTGCGATTTTGGTTTCGCGTTGCGATTTTAAGTTTCGTGTTGCGAAAGTAAACTATTTCTTCTTCTGCAAATTGAAACTTGAATGGATAAATTTACTTTCAACCAAAAGACAAAACAAAGACAAATACTATTTCACAGTGTTAAAGAATACACAGTTTAGCAGAATTGGCAGCAACCGAACAAATTTACTTTCAACCAAAAGACAAAACAAAGACAAATACTATTTCACAGTGTTAAAGAATACACAGTTTAGCAGAATTGGCAGCAACCGAACAAATTTACTTTCAACCAAAAGACAAAACAAAGACAAATACTATTTCACAGTGTTAAAGAATACACAGTTTAGCAGAATTGGCAGCAACCGAACAAATTTACTTTCAACCAAAAGACAAAACAAAGACAAATATATTTCACAGTGTTAAAGAATACACAGTTTAGCAGAATTGGCAGCAACCGAACAAATTTACTTTCAACCAAAAGACAAAACAAAGACAAATACTATTTCACAGTGTTAAAGAATACACAGTTTAGCAGAATTGGCAGCAACCGAACAAATTTACTAAGCAATCTAAGTGAAATGGCTAATCTAAGTGAAATTACGAGTAAATTTATCATTAAGTTAAATATGGAAAATCTTAAACTTACCTCGTTGCGTAGAGTATGAACCTCATTCTGCAACGATACTATCATCTCACGTAGAGCGGCAACCTCACCACGTAAAGTTGACACCTCCACACGCCATGCACCATCGTTATCGCGTAGAGTACCGATCTCCTCACGCAAGGCATTGACCTCATCACGTAACTCCCTTGACTCATCCCGTTGAGGTGGAGGTGGAGAACAGGGAGATAGGAGTCGTGGCATCTTTGCCGGTCGCCTATCATGAGGTGATGGTGGAGAAGAGGCTCGATGATGTGACGGGATAGGTGATGGCTCTCGTTCTAGAGATGTATAGTCGGGTCGATCGGGTGATGGCTCTAGGTGAGGTGATGGCTCTCGAATTGGAGGAAGTGGATGCTGCTCATCATCCGTGCCATCAAAAAAATTCTGACTAGCTTGCCACCAATCAGTGGCAAGCTCTTCCTCCGTGGGTGTCAGTCTTTGTAATGGAATGTTGGCCTCCTAAAATATAAAAACTCAAACAAAGTTAAACGTCTACTATTAATAACTTGTTTATATATTATATGAAAGTATTTGTGTTAACTTACATTATTTATTGTGGCATATGGTATTAAGTCTTCCCAATCCAACAGAGTTTTCCTCTTCCAGGAAATAGCCCTGGGAATATCATTTGACGTTTTTATTGCATATGTACGCATGCTGGGGAAAGCCTCGAATATCCAAATCTACAAACAATATAATAACAAAATTAGTAATTGTTAAATAATTAATTATAATTTTAGAAACATTATATAGAAATTCTTACCTTAAAGGCCCAAACAAAGCCTGACAAAGTGTATTTGGACCCATCGCCCCGCAAACTTTTGCGGTCATCAAAGGCAGACGACAACTTAGTCCAGGTAGCTTTCCATATATACGAACCCCACGGAAACAGATTCCATGCATTCAGGTCCTCTACCAATATTATTAGCTCCCGATGAATAGGTTGTCTGGCCTCTCTGCCTAAAAAGCCGGCATACACAAGTAGTAGAAGGCATACTCGGACAACATCGACGTCTTCCATCCGAGTGAAACCAGCTTTCTTATTAAATAATTTCTTCAGGTCGTCGACATGTAGGTTCGGCTTCTCCATTGACTCATCCGGAAAAACCCGGGATAACCATGATGGGCGGGCGATATGACGAGTGTACCGGCCTACATCATCGTGTCCGAATCGTAGACCAGTGATTAAGCAGAACTCCTTCCGCCCAAAGCAAGTATACGCTGGTGGAAAATGAAACCATATCTCTTCCTCACCACGTTGTATACTGTCGGGTAGATTTGATGTCATGGTCTGAAGCCACAAATGGGTCAAATTAGCATCTCCACCCGGATGCTGTACTCTCAGCCATGGCCCGAAGCAGGTTTCCTCAAACAATTGTCTTTGAGCAGGTGAAAGCTTCTTTGCAATTGTAGTGGCCAGGCTGACTTTATTTCTCAAGGTCAATTGAGCCGAAAAAAATTTCTACAAAAACAATAAACATACCAAGTTAGATATACCAAAAACTACACTGTGAAGATATACCAAAAACAATAAACATAAAAAGTAGTAGTTTATTCTTTAAACTAAAATTTGCAACACTGTTTTGTCTTTTGGTTGAAATGAAAATCGCAACGAGAGAATCGCAACGCGAGATGACAATCGCAACGAGAGAATCGCAACGCGAAATGAAAATCGCAACGAGAGAATCGCAACGCGAAATGAAAATCGCAATGCGATTTTGGTTTCGCGTTGCGATTCTCTCGTTGCGATTTCCATTTCGCGTTGCGATTCTCTCGTTGCGACAGTCATTCTCTCGTTGCGATTTTCATTTATCTCGTTGCGACTCTTCTGCAAATTGAAACTTGAATGGATTGCATTACTTCAACCAAAAGACAGAACAAAGACAAAGACAAATACTAACTTGAAAATCGCAACGAGAGAATAGCAACGCGAAATGAAAATCGCAACGACAGAATCGTAACGCGAAATGAAATCTAAGTGAAATGGTTAATCTATTATTGAAATGACCAGTAAACTTATCATCAGTTTCAATATGAAAAACCTACAATAATGCAAACATTTCAAAATAAAATAATTAAAAAAACTAACCCTCGGAGGTTGATTTTCCATTTCTGAATATTGTGAGGGATTTCTGACCGTGAATGGTTGTGAGGGATTTCGCCAGAGATGGGGACGGAAATCTTCGGAGATGGGGACGGATTTCTTCGCCGTAGAGAGTGAGAGATGGAGATGGGACTGAGTTGTGATTTTAGGTTTTAGGTTATGAGTTGCGATTACGGGATTTTGTCTTAATATTCTTTTTGTAATTTGAAAATAAAAATACGCGTAGCGATTATAATGGCGCTTTAAATATCGCGTTGCGATTTACGGATACGCGTTGCGATTTTATGTATTATCGTTGCGATTTACGGATACGCGTTGCGATATACGGATACGCATTGCGATTTACCCATACGCGTTGCGATTTACGGATACACGTTGCGATTTACGGATACGCGTTGCGATTTATGTGTTCGCGTTGCGATTTTCATATTCGCGTTGCGATTTTGGAAAATCGCAATGCGAATTTGTACTATCGCATCGCGATTTTCAAGAATCGCGTTGCGATTTTGGAAACTGATTTGCGATTCTGGAAACTGATTTGCGATTCTGGGGATCGCGTTGCGATTTTTATTTCGCGTTGCGATTTTGTTGGTCATTTTGGCAAATCCAAAAAAAGTTGGTTAAAATCGTATATTATAACTTTTTTTTGGTCACTGAGGCGATTTTCTCTTTTTATTTTTATCAATTATAATTTTATCTAACCGGACGAGTGACTCAACGTTTTCATTGGAGAATGGACAAATTAACATGGGGCGGTGGATTAAATGAGAATGAAATTATAATCCAGATGCCAAGTATTGACGAAACTAAGAATTTATTAAAAGGGTTAAAATATTTTTTATTTCTCAAAAAATATAATTTTTTTAATCGAGGGTATGATAAAACTTATTTTATTTATTCCCCATAAATATAATATTTATTTACTATTAATTAATTAGCATTAAAAAAATAACAGACAGGGACACAAACTTCTACAGGTCCCTGCCTAGTTCCACCACTGGTCATGGAAAAGTTAAGAATGGTAAGATTTTCGTGAAGGTTTTGACGATGATGGATTTGAACAAGGTGGTTAGCCATGTAAACGAACCGAAAGAACACGAATGAATATATGTTCATGTTCGTTTATTTAACTTTAATTGAACAAATGAACGAACACAAATATAAGCGAACAACAAAATTTATTGTTCATGTTCGCTCATTAAAAAATGTGGTTTGTTTGTGTTCGTTCATTTAAATGATGAACAAACATAAATGAACGGGTGTAAATGAACGTTAACGAACATAATAAATGAACGTTAACGAACACAAACAAACGAACGTAAACGAACACAATAAATTAATATAAACGGACATAAATGAAAATAATTTTTTTCTTTCCTAACAATTTTATGATTATATTTTATTTAATTGTTTTGAGCTTTTTTTATTTGTATTTAAAATTAATTGAATTTTAAAATATTTATGGGTACCAGAATAAAATTTATTAGACTTTAATATTTTAAATAGGTCTAGAGATATTGGGTTAAACATAAATGAACGCACATAAATGAATATAAACGAACATAAATGAACGAACATAAACGATCATATTACTGAACATTCACGAACGTGAATGAACGAACGAGCCCTCTATTCATGTTCGTTCATTTAATTAAACGAACACAAATTCTTATTCATGTTCGATCGTTTAATAAATAAACGAACTCACGAACCATTCATTGAACGTTCTATTCGTTTACAGGAGTAAAGGTGGTGGTTGTAAATCTCATTATAGTTATAACTATCGTATAAACTCAAAATAATAAATTATTTATTAGTGAAAATTAAAATTAACTAAAGGAAGAAAATCTCTATTGTCGAAGCTAGAACTAGTGGGAACAACAAATAGAGGGATTTTGGTGAACGGTTGAGTATATTCGTGACTAATGTTTGAAAG
Source organism: Hibiscus syriacus (assembly GCF_006381635.1). Lineage (NCBI taxonomy): Eukaryota > Viridiplantae > Streptophyta > Magnoliopsida > Malvales > Malvaceae > Hibiscus > Hibiscus syriacus. Next base: position 171,238 of record NW_024063359.1, on the reverse strand, counting down.
TTGAATAGAGATGACCGACGACGGAAAAAATAACTGCGAGAAGCCTAGAAACTAACGAGGTGCGTGGCATAAATTGTGCGAAAATTTGGATTTTGATAGAGGTAAAAAGCATGTTGAAACAACATAAATTAAAAATTTATCTTTAAACTATTTTGGGTTTACAAAAAGGTTTATAATTAATATTATATTTAAAATATATGAGTTCAAATAAAAAATAAACACTTTTATTAACGTGTCACTTTATCCAACTAACCGTATTCAATGTGGTATTGATTAAAATATAACTTTTTTGAATTTGATAAAAAAATGTAGAAATAAAGTGAAATAAGAAGATATATATGTAAGTAGGTGCATTCAGATTAAGTATTAAGGTCAATAATCATGTCGAAACTCATACGAGGAAGAACAACATTTTTCAAAGGAGAACAGATACACTTAATCTATGATAGTTTTTAGTTTATATGTTCAAAATTTTCAATTTAGGTCATTATAAATTTTTATTTTGAGTATTAGTTCATTTTGGTTTAGATTGAACTTTTCGAGTGATCATCTTTTTATTAAAATTAAATCTAATCATTTTAAATTTTTAATTTCAAATCAGAGGTTGACTTAATTTTTTTTAAGTGGCAAAATTGCCTAAATAATGCGGTTGGGAATTTTTTTTCCCAGGATAATCCACTTCCCAGATTATTTCCCCATCTAGGGTGTTTTCTACAGTTCAAGGCTAAAGTCTCCAGAAAATCTTGGCGTCTTCAGGCCAACCAGGAAGACTCCATGAGTGCACAACGTCTTCAGGAAATCTTCAAGCAATACAGAAGACCTTGGGAAATCATGGCGTCTTCATCTTTATTTCGATCTGAACCAAAGCAGTCAAAGCTGCTGCATGGAGTGGGAAGCAGCGAAGTTGCATGCATGCGTTGGGGATCTAGTCTAATAATGGTGTCATTATTAGACCAATAATGGAGCACCAGAAAGCAGCGAAGCTGTGCATGTCCAGCTGTGGTCCCTCGTCGTTAGCTGTCACCCATGCAATGTGGTCCAGAACCCAGTAGCTGGTCCAACAAGCTATGGTCCCCCTTCCACGTTGATCACCCAAGTGCTCTATGACAGCCTTCAAAGAAACTTCATCAACAACCACATATGAAAGGAGACAAAAACAATAATGAATGTAATTTTTTCCTTTTTTTCCTTTTGAAAACAGGGTTATAAAACCCCAGATTTGAAAGAGAGAAAGAAATCATTGTAACAGTTTTCTTTCCCGTTTAGAAAGAGAGGAAAGCAATAGAAACACAAAAAACCATTTTCGGAGGCATTAACTAATTTTTTGTATCTTTAGTAACCTTTTTCACATTCAATCAAAACCAAAGCAGAGAGTAGAATGATAAGAAATGAGAGGGGATTTGTTTACCTTGGTTTGTCGATCTCCTCGTTGAAGTTAAGATCGTCGCTTGAGAGGAGTGTCGAGGAAGGGTAGACAAAAGGTCAAAATCCCTTAAGCCTTTAGATGTTTACATGTAGGTTTTAGGTGCCTTGGTTTGGCTTAAGCTCATCGTTAGGTAGCTTTCCTACCACGGTGGCAGTCGTAAGGGAGGTCGAAGCCAATCTATGGCGATGTGAGTGTCGACCGTGGTCTTTGGGGCCTTCGTCAAGTGAAAGAAAGAGACTAGAAGAGTGCAGGGGCTTTTTATTTGAGAACGATGAATTAATATATTTTATTTGAGAACGATGAATTAATTTTAATTACATGGATTAAAAAATTGCAGGATGACGAACAACAAGTCCTTGGTAGTTGAGTGAACACTTGTGAGAAGTCAGATGAACGTATTGTCCAGAATTTGCAAATTATGGGCTTTTACAATGTAACATTTGTAAGAGAATATAGGTTAGTTCTCGATTTGATCAGTGCATTATTTGAACGGTGGAGACCTGAAACTCATACATTTCATCTTCTGTGTGGTGAACGTACGATCACTTTGGGGGGTGTGGCTTTACAACTCGGGGTGCTTACAAATGGAATGGTAGTGGTGGGAAAAATGATCAAGACGTGTTTGAAATATGTGGGGCGTACCTTGGGAAAGTACCAGAAAAAACATTTACAAAAGGGTCACGTGTGAGATTATCATGGTTGCCGAATGAGTATAAGCTCGGTCGTTATAGTACTGAGCAAGACATTATATATGCAACTCGAGCATATATATTACAGTTGATCGGGGGAGTCTTGATGCCGGATAAATCCGGTAATCTTGTTCATATGCAATATCTTCCGTTTTGTGTAACTTTTTTAATACCCGTCGGTATAGTTAGGGATTGACAATATTAGCGTTATTGTATCGCAAGATATACAAGGTGTCATTACTTGAAAATGATGCATGTACGATGGAAATCGGTGGATGTCTGATGTTATTACAATCGTGGACCTGTCACAGACTTCCATGGTTAACACCGATTAGTCTAACTGTAGTTGACTTTCCTCTTACCGGAATGTAATATTTTGATTTAAAATATTTTATCTTAAATTAATTAATGAATATTTTGTATAGGAAAAATAATTAGCGAATTTTATTTTGATTGATATACAGATAAAGGCATAAAATAGAAGAAACGGGGTTGATGCACAATAATGTGAAAAAGTTTAGATTTAAGATGGACATCAAATGTAAAGTTGAGGTTAATATATAATTAATTAGTGAATTTTATTTTTATTTAGTTTCTAATAATGTTTATTTATTTAGTTGAATTTTATAATTAATTAATTAATAACTATATTATTTTGTTTTATAGTTTATTTGGAGGTCATACGATGGTAGAGAAATTATGTCGTGTATGCCCAACATGTCTGGGAAGGTTGTCAATATTGGTGTGCTGTTACAACATTGATCCATTTCGCTTTTATTGAGTTCCAATTTTCCGATAGAGTGTTGAGGTAGTTCGAGTTCCACCAACCTATTCTACGAATTCAGAGAATCATGGCGCTATCTACAGATTAGATGGGCGGGGTAGGCACAGTGAGGATTGGGTTGTGAGGCATACCAACCATATCAATCGTTAGAACAACATGGCTTCATACTTGGCAACGCTCACTTCCATACAAGCGGATGACTTTGACTTCCAGAATTCGGATTACCTGAATTATTATTGGGAACATGGAAAGTCGTTCTTGACAATGAACAGAGAAAGACGACAATTTATACAATATAAGAAACAATTTGGTAAAGCCGAGAAACCAAGACGGAGTGGGAGTAGGAGTTCATCTCACCATGGAGCAGAACAAGCGGCAATAGATACTATCCCACCGGAATCTTTTGGCGGTACAAGATCATTTCATCAAGTGTTTAGTGATTCTGGTGTTATGGCCTACACTCCTCAGCTTATTCCTCATCAATCACCCATGTTCTCTCCCATGTTTGGAGTAACATATGATTTTGATCAGATGACATCTATGATGTCAAATACGAGTATTTGTCCTCATGTGGGAGAACAAAGTGATGGTGTGCATGTATTTACAACACTAGATCATATGCCCTCGGTGAATGAGCAGATTGGTTATGATGAACAAACTTCTGAACAACCGCAACGACCATAACAAAACCGATGTGCGCCTCAGCATTATTTTTCAACAACACCCCAGCACTGAAAGGAGTTGTAAATGCTTTATATGTATGAAATAATAAATTTTAAGTTGAATTAATATCCATCACATTCATTCAAATATTGATATTAATCACATTAATTCAACTATTGATATTAATCACATCATTAAAATATAGCGTCAACAAATATCCATCATATTAATTCAAATATTGATATTAATCACATTAATTCAACTATTGATATTATTCACATTCATTCAACTATTGATATTAATCATATTCATTAAAATATAGCGTTAACAAATATCCATCATATTAATTCAAATATTGATATTAATCACATTAATTCAACTATTGATATATATCACATTCATTAAAATATAGCGTCAACAAATATCCATCATATTAATTCAAAAAATAGATAAAACTAAACATTCATTGAAATACAAATAGGCAAAAATTCAATTATTCATTCAAATAGAAATAAGATTACTACTGAGGCCTGTATCGTGGAAGGTTTGGACAATTTCTTTTTGAAAGACCTTCACCTCTATATAATCCACATCTCTTCAGTTGACAATTTTTCTCTAATATGGATATCCATACTGGTATAAATACGAGTAGGTTGACCCGTTGGACTTCTACGAAGCAGTGGATTTGGCAACCATTCATCATGATGTTGTTTCATCTAATATGATTCATTTGGGATCTGTATGAACTCATGGTTGTATATATGTAATATCCTCTGTAGGTGAAAGCACTCATCAACATAAGCATATGAATTTATTCTAGTATGCATACATGCAGCGAGTGCATGAGCACACAGATATCTCTACACCTGAAAGCAGCCATAATCACACCATCTTTATTGTAAATTAACTGTAAATGTTTCTCGCTTTGCTCCTTCATTGCGACTTATGCATGCGATGACAACAAAAGTATGTCCAATTCGGTCGAAGTCATGAACAAACATTGAGATTGTCAGTCACTCATTTGTTTCCATTGCTTCTACCACTGTTGGAGCCCATATTTTACCTCGATTTATCAGACACTCGATCTCTTTCCCTTTATCAAACCAAACTTTAGCCAACCTAAAATATGTCTCTTTCACTACACTCGTTATTAGAAGATGGCGTATACCTTTTAGTAGTGAATTAATGGCCTCAGCAAGGTTTGTTGTCATGTGTCCGTATCGTCGACCACCATCGTATGCTTGCGATCACTTTTTCCGCTCTATTTTCGACACCCACTTCCAAACGCGCTCATCTATGACCTTCAAATCGTTCAATCTATTATAAAAATTTGGTTGGTGTAGTTCATATACTGTTTTGTGATATATATTGTGTTAACGACAATTTATAAACAAAAACATAAATGGGTACAAATGTTGAAAACAAAACTTACTCATACAGACTATCTCCCTACGAATGTGGTCGTTATGAAACTTCTCAATACAATTCTCACAAATATGCATGATATGTGTGCGGAGGTGTTCAACGACTTCTCGATCATTCAATTGCTGTCAAAAGGCATGTTCCTCGATCGGATATTAATGAAAATCCATCTTCTCGGACGACATACTTACTTAGATTAGTCATAAAGAAATCTTAAGCATATGTCGTGTCTCCTTCAACGATGGTGAATGCAATTGGGAAGATATTTTGTTGACCATCCTACACAACTGTTATCAATAATATATGTTTGTATTGACCGTATAACCACATACCATCTACTTGGACCATACGTTTGCAAAATGGAAAATCTTCTATGCATGACTTGAATGCCCAGAAGAGTATATAGAATATTCTCTTCCCTTAAAGAAGTTGACCTTCTCGGTTGTATGCAGGCATGGTCTGAGACTTCACGATGGTTTCATGTATGAATTATTTCATTGCTTGTAACAAATCAGGTAACTTATTGTATGATGTATCCCAATCTCCATATATCAACCTCATTGTCTTCTCATTCGCATGCCAAACGGGTTTGTATTTTACATTGTATCCGAACTGGTCTCGAATAGATGCAACTAACACCGAGCAAGGGATCCTTGGACTTTGTTCAACCAACACCTTCATATATTGACATATTACATTGGAGTCTAGTAGGTGGTGGTCTTGTTCGATAGAGTTTTGCAAACATGTGTGTGGACCATTGTACCTTGTGATGACCCATGCATCTTGCCTCTGCATTTTGGACACTCTGATCAGCCACTTACACTCGGGCCCATATTTAACACACTTCGCATACAGAGTTTTCTGGGTAGACTCAGCAGCCTTGCAATCTATATGGTCTTTTAAGCAATACTCTTTAATCGCCAGTGTAGCTTCTTTTTTCCCTATGTATTGCTTCCTAACTGATAATTCACTAGAGTTTTTGGACGATTCAGACATGTAGCCTGAACTTAAATGTGGCATCTCTAGGAATTCAAGTACCCTCATTGCATCATAATTTATCTCATGCATGCGAGGGGTAGGTTGATACGGTGTCAGATATTCATCAATATTGATATCAGGTTCATCACCATCGAATATATCGTCATCCTCAGCCAAAAGAGGTTCCTCAGTTTCTTCATCTTCACTGGAATCATCAAGTATTTATTCCCAGCGTCATACTCTACGGCTCCAAATGTACATCCGACTTCATTTGCACTTTCCAACATCTCCACGAAGTTGTTTATCGACCTATATGTTGGGTTATCAAACTGACTTTCGAAAGCCATTTGAGATGAAGTTTCAACAATATTTCTTGATGACCTAAGTACATTAGATATATTACACACCTCAACAAATAACTCAATAATTAGAATATTTGTTGAGTCATGTAATTTAATCATAATTATAATATCATCATCTTCTTGAAGTGATATTGCAACATACTTGACTGGATTGAGACATATCATAAACCTGTACCTCAAACCATCAATTGTAGCTCAGATTTTCCTTTTTATCATCTCCTTTATTTCTACAAATGTGATGTCCATTTTAAACATCATAATTATAGATGTTTCAGACTGAAAAATAACTCCGACATCATTTTCCATAATATGTCCATTGTATTAGACAATCGTGAAAAATTTGTTGCTCATTTTCTCTACACGTAAAAATATAGATATTCAGAATAAATTACATTTTTGATTATAATGAAAATAAATTATTTAAAAAAATATAATAAATATTATTAAAATTTTAAAAAATGTAAATATATTAACAATATTTTTTTATTATAAATATAAATATATTAACAATATTTTTTTATAAAAATAATGCTTAAATACTATGATTATATTATAATAATGAATAAATTGATTACTTCAGATTTTTTATAATACTTATTATTACTTCGAGTTTATTACTCCCTAGTTCATTATAATTTCCCGTTCAACCACCAACCACCAACCTACCCAGATTATTAATGAATAATTAATAATCATCAATCTATCCGGGTTATTAACGGATAATTAATGGTGTCATTATTTTTTGTCATTATAATAAATATTATTTTTCTACTACAAATATTGAAGCAAATATGTTCGGCTTAAATACTATGATTACATTATAATAATGATTAAATTTATTACTTTGTATTTTTATAACTACTTATTATTACTTCGATTTTATTACTCTCTAATTCATTATATTTTCCTGTTCAACAACCAATCACCAACCTACCTGGGTTATTAATGGATAATTAATAACCACCGACCACCAACCTACCTGGGTTATTAATAGATAATTAGTGTCATTATTTCTTGTCATTATAATGAATATTATTTTTCGTCATTATAATAAATATTATTTTTCTACTACAAATTCTAAATTAAATATGTTAATCTAATTATCTTAACATTTCTACTACAAATACTAAATCAATAATGTTAAAATTATAATAATGATATTTACAAAACAATAAATCGTAAAATGATATTTACTAAGTCAATATGTAACTAACAATAAATCGTAAAATACTTTAAATAATATATTTTTACACTTACTTGAGAGTTTCTTCCGACAAGTTGATGTTATAAAAAAAACCTTTTCGAATTTCTTACTCACTTCTTTTTTACCCGCAACAACATATTAAAAATAATATTTCAATAACATTTCCGATATAGAGATATATTATTCGAATATGAAGGAAATTTTATTCGAATAATACTTAAAGATTATAGATTGAAAGAAAATTTTCTCTACTATTCTTTCGACAAGTTGATGTTATAAAAAACATTTTCGAATTTATTACTCACTTCTTTTTTACCTGCAACAACATATTAAAAATAATATTTTAAAAACCTTTCCGAAATAGAGATATTTTATTCGAATATGAATAAAATTTTATTCGAATAATTCTTACATATTATAGATTAGAAGAAAATTTCTTTAAAAATTTTCTCTGCTATTCTTCTCGGATGCTTACTCTTTCAATTATTCTCCAGATTTTGCCTTTTCTCTCATTTCCTAACCACTACTTTATTCCTCAATTCTCAACAAAAACACCCTATTTTATAATATCCTGGATATTTATTTTAATTTTTCGTTCAACCACCAACCTACTCGATTATTAATGAATAATTAATATTTCTATTATTGCTTACGTGTTTCCCAGTCGGAGGGAACCTACCACCCTACACTTAAGACGCCGATAAATCACATAGTCTTCTTCATGGTCAACTTGTCTGAAGATTCCAAGTGATCACAAAGCCTTTAATTTTGCCTGAAGATGCTGAGATTTCTTGGGAGTCTTTTGCATGGTCAACTTGCCTGAAGACGCCAAGTGATCCCAGAGCCTTTAATTTTGTCTGAAAATACCAAGATTTTCTGAAATCTTTAACCTTGTACCGTAGAAAACACCCTAGATAAGAAAATAATATGAGAAATGGATTAACTTGGAATAAAATTTCCCAACCGCATTATTTGGGCAATTTTGCCATATTTAAGTAGATACAAAACGAAGTTAAAATAAATTTAAAAAAAGAGCTCAAGGTTCACCTGATCTTAACCATTACCAACTCCGTGGAGTGTACATCTTAATTTTAACTATACCTTTGTACGTACATCATGTAGGGTTTGCATTTGGTTATGTAATGTTACTCCATTTTAATTTAATTTAAATAAAATTAAAAATCATATCTGTTCTCTGATCTCTCTCGATCTTCTTGGGAAGCTCCTCCATCGGATACGGCTCTCTTCGATTCCTCCATCAGATCAGAGGCTTTTCCAGTGAGTTGATTTAAATCTGTGTTTTATTCTTTTGTGATATCTGTTTTTTTTTCACAGTTTCTTCAGAATCCCCACCAAATTTAAACGATATTTAGGATGATAATCGTGATTTTAATCACTTTGAATGGGATGGATCGAGTTAGGACTTAGGTTCGTGTATTTATGTAGCTTGGTTTCGGTGATATTTAACTCTTTCTATAACTGCAAGTCTTTGATGAATGTGGAATTTCCCTAGCTTGACTGCTAAATTTCCCGATGTTTGGATTTTGCCTTGCCTTTGAAATCTGAACTGTAGTACGCTAATTTGTAATCACGCGCCTGTCCCTCTTCCTTTTACACTCGGTAACTGCTTGATTTAGTTCACATCTCATTGCGCAAGTTTATTCTCTAATTTTGAAGGACATTAGTTTCAAATTCAATTGGCTTTATGCTGGCAAGTTTATTCAGTTTCTCGTAAAAATAGAAGTAAAGGCCATAATTAGTTGTTTATTTTCATTTATACATGCTTTGCGAGTCACTAAATTCCTTTCTCCCAACATTCCTCAAATTTGTTTTTCTCTTCTTATAATAGCTATTTTCTTTCTTTGCAGCATAGGTAGGCTGCATTACTTGCATAAAGAAAAAAGAATCATGGCCGAGTTCATGGAGCTGGAAGGGCAGGATGGGGTTCGGATGGCGTGGAACGTGGTGCCAGGGACAAAGGAAGAGGCAAGCAACTGTGTGGTGCCAGTGTCAGCCATCTACACCCCGATCAAGCCATTCCCCAACATGTCAGTCCTCCCCTATGCTCCTCTCCGTTGCCGGAACTGCCGTTCCGTCCTCAACCCCTTCTCCATTGTGGATTTTGCTGCCAAGATTTGGATCTGCCCATTCTGCTTCCAGCGCAATCACTTCCCTGCCCACTATGCCTCCATCTCAGATGAAAATCTACCTGCCGAGCTTTTCCCACAGTACACCACCATTGAGTACCAATCTACCGGGGAGGCCTCCTCCGTTCCTTTTGTCTTCATGTTTGTCGTCGACACCAACATTATTGAAGAGGAAATGGCATTCCTCAAGTCTGCGTTGTCCCAGTCCATAAGCCTCTTGCCCGACAATTCTCTTGTTGGCTTGATCACCTTTGGCACCCTTGTCCATGTGCACGAGCTTGGCTTCGGTACCATTCCTAAGACATATGTCCTCAAGGGCTCCAAGGATATCTCCAAAGACCAACTTCTTGAGCAGATGAACTTTTTCCTTATCAAACCCAAGCCCCCCACTGGTGTTGTTGCAGGTGCTAGAGATGGTTTGTCTTCTGAGAGCATTGCACGATTCCTCTTACCTGCTTCTGACTGCGAGTTTACCCTCAATTCGGTATGCTTTTTGCTAATTTTCTTTAACAATATCTAATTCAATGTTAAATCACCTTAATCCCTGCTGTAGATCTTGGATGAGCTCCAAAAAGATCCTTGGGCCATTCCTGCTGATCAACGAGCCAGCAGGTGTACAGGCACCGCCTTGAGTGTTGCTGCCAGTTTGTTGGGTGCCTGCGTTCCTGGTTCTGGAGCTCGAATCTTGTCATTTGTTGGTGGCCCCTCAACTGAAGGCCCTGGTGCTGTAAGGACTTCTTTGCTCCTTTATTTTTCATTGATCATGATAACAGTCTATTTTTATTGGTTTTGTTTGTTTGTTTACTGCTCTTGTCCTTATAGATTGTCTCAAAGAATCTATCCGAACCAATACGTTCCCACAAGGACTTAGATAAAGATTCCGCTCCCAATTATCACAAAGCAGTTAAGTTCTATGAAGGACTTGCAAAGCAACTTGTGATCCAAGGACATGTGCTTGATCTCTTTGCTTGTGCCCTTGACCAAGTTAGTATATGCTCGCATTTGAATAATAATAGATTTATCTTTTCTGATATTGTATAAAAGCATTCTAGTGGTGGCTTTTTACGTGCACCCATCTAATTTCCTTGATAAAATAACATTCTTCTGTTTTCTACTTTATTTTTTCGTAGGTTGGTGTTGCCGAACTTAAAGTTGCTGTTGAGAGAACAGGGGGACTTGTTGTGCTTGCAGAAAGTTTTGGTCATTCAGTATTTAAGGACTCTCTTAGACGTGTTTTCCGGTTAGAGGACAAGGAGCTTGGACTATCTTCTAAGTAAGGCTTTGTTGAATGTAGTGTTTTGCTTTATGCGGACTTCACTTTTTCGAAAGTACTTCTGTCCACACATATTTGGACACGAGTGTGGAGGGTATAATCCTCCAAATATATAGAAAAACTTATATAATTGAGCATACATGTGTTGTACACATACATGTATCTGACACTCACCTTCGAGTTTAGTGACATGTGTGTCACCATTGCCTTCCTATGGTCACATGTGTATGTTGCATGAGTTTTGTTCTTCATGATTTTATTTATTTTTTGATAAGAATTTCAGGCCTCATTAAAAACCCCCTTCTTGATTAATGAATCTTTTAGGAAAGCTCCTTAATCAGCAGAAGGTGGAAAAGAGTGCCTTAGGATTTTTTTAATCAAAGACAAAGTACATAAAATACAGCCATAAGACAAACTAACAAAACCTAAAAAATTACAGAACGTAGTAAGCAAAACCCCAATGCGACCAAACCTCCCTTAAACAACACCAAAACTGACTCAGCCCCAACAACCTCAATAGACCACCAACCCTACTGAAAAACCTCTAAGGCAACCTTCATTCATCATCCAATCCCCTGTTTAGCTAAAGTATCAGCCTCACAATTGCAGCTCCTCAGGATATGTCTAATAATGATCTCCCTCTCCAAGATTAGGGAAGCAATTTTCTGAACCAACGAACTAAAAAAACGAGGAGATGATGTCGGCAGCAAAATCCAATCCACTACTGATTTACAATCACTCTCTATAATTAACCTTCCCTTCCTCGCCCAATCCAACGAGAGAAAAAAGTCAATGCCTTTCTCAATGGCTTTCAGCTCAGCAAGTGGGGGAGGACCTGGTCCAACAACGTGCGAGAAGGACCCAAGAATTTTACTTTCTGAATCTCTTAAAATGCCCCCCATTCCCCCTAGCAGCCCGTCCCCACTGACTGCCCCATCAACGTTAACTTTGTAAAAATGAAGTGGAGGAGGAAGCCAGCCCTGAACCTTCATCCTTTTAAGGTTCCTAGTATGGTGCTTGTCTGCAAGTGTAGGGTCCCCATGCTGTGTTAGTATACATTTGCCTTGGCTCTAAATGGTTCATGTTAGCCTATTGAGAACAATGGTTGGTTACTTTTAGATTTCATTTACTTTTGGATGCTTTGTGTTGTGCAATTGAAAGGCCTGTTTAGAAGTTCTATATCTGTTCTATTTATAAACTTGTGATAATTGGACCCACTGAACAATCCTGATTCATTGCTTGGCATGAAGTGGTATATTTGAGATAAACTGTTCAAAGGACATCAAAGTTCAGGGTATTCTTGGGCCCTGTGCATCTCTTGAAAAGGTATATAACTCAAGACTTTCATTGTTTCCCTTTTCTACTGGCCATACCTAAAATATCTAATTGTTAATAACTATGTGCAGAAAGGTCCACTGTGCTCTGACACTATAGTTGGGCAGGGAAGCACCAGTGCATGGAAAATGTGTGGCCTTGATCAAGCTACGTCAATATGTTTAATATTTGATATTGTTAAGAAGGAGATCCCTGATGCTATGCTTCAGTCCTCAAACAATCAATTTTATTTCCAATTTCTGACATAGTATGAACTGTTACCTTATGTACACATTATATAGAAACTTGTTTTACTTTTGTGTGTCGTAGCAATTCAAACATCTTACGCTCACAGTTATTTTTCTGTAGTTACCAGCATAGCACCGGAGAAATGAGACTTCGTGTTACAAGTCTTTCAAGAAGATGGGTTGCAGGACCTGGAAGCATACAGGTAGCCTTTGATTTTTTATTGTGATTAATTTGTTTTTCTTGGGTACTGCCCTTTCATTGAATTATTGATTGTCTCCTTCAATGAATCATTTTTTTATGACTTTTGATTCACACTAAAAGATTTTCCCTACTAATTATTGTCTCTTCCCAAAAAGAAATTATAATAAAAGGAAAAAAGAAACAAGGCCAACAGTGTCTAATTTTCCCGTAAAGTCCGTATGCATCTGTCTAAGAAAAAATGGAAATCAAAGTTGAAATGGATTGGGAAGATTTCCTGTGATTTTGATGTGATGCTCATTTAACATGCTTGAAGACAAGTATATAAGGAATTAGTTGAGACTTGAGGCAGTTAGCAAATTTGATGGAGTGTGTGCTTGGATGTTGGAAGGGGAGTAGATATGAAATCTGTTACGAAGCTTGTAGCCTTTTTAATTAGACTACTAGAGAAATACAAATGTATAGTTTGGGAGAGAACACAGATAGGTGCTTAATACACTATTGAAGATACTTATTTAAATTTATTTGGTGTCAGTGTGCTGATCAAAGGCTAAGGTACCACTTGCTAAAGGGGAAAAAAAATTCAAATCTAGGAACCATTTACGTGGGATCTGATATGGTGATATTTGAGATAGCTTCTTTGGATTGACTATTAAAGAGGTAGCTATATTGGTTATGAATGGCTGAGCATCTCAAAACATCAATCCTCTACAAACTGAAAAGGGCGAAGAAGTCTATCCTTTTTCCTTTTTCTGTGTGCTAAGCACAACACATTTGGCTTCTGAGGTTCTACTTTTTCTTTTAAATTTTTAATATCTCTTTTCTTCTTCTTGAAGAATATTGTAAATTTTAGCACTAACTTTAGCCTTATGAGTTGTATACGACTCAAGTAATGGAATGACATTGAGAGTCATACTAGGTATGAAATAGTACAACAGATATGAACTTTATATTATGCAACATCATGAATTTCTGTCCTTATTGTGAAAATTAAGTTTATTGCCTGCTCCAGCTTTTTGCTTTTTTTCCAGCATAGGGACCCTTGATTTACATATATTGCTGCATACAGTAGGATAGATCAAGGGGTAAATCACTATTAAGCATATTAGTTTGGATACTTTAGACTTTAAGGTGATGATATGACACTGTAATTGGCATCTCTTTTGGAAACATGCATTTGATAACCTGTAAAGTTCACTTTGGTCAAATCCCTGATTTTGTTTTCTACTTGCTCTATATTTGTTTCTTTGTTTTAACTTCTTTTTCAATAGCATTCCTCACTCTCTGCTCTTTTCCAGCAAATTTTATTTCATTCTTTTACATTTCAAAACACCATACTAGCTATCAAAATAAACAAGAATGAAGAGGTGTTCTGGGGATTTTCTTTCTGTAACACTTAGAAAAACTTTCAGTAAACCCCAAAAGTACACATTGGATCAATTAAGGAAATAATTTCTGGAGAGTAGAGGAACTTTGGCAAAAATATTCCAAATAAATCAAAATTACCAATATACCAGCCATCTTCATCTGTGTTGTCATATTTTTCTGCAATGCACCAGTTCAAAACTCAAACATTGAACTCAGAAACACAAACACTTGAGGTGTTTTTATGGATTGCAAAAAACATGTATTTGACGGGTTCCCCGATCTGATTTGATATGGTCGTATTTTTATGAAATTCGTGTTTCCTGTCGGATAAAATCTTAAAATCAATTGGTTTGTGTTTTGGGAGAACTTGCCCCATCTCGATGCTAGATAATTACAAAAATACCGTTTTGTATATTTATATATTATTAGTTAGGTTTTGATTAAAACATATGTAAAAAATTAGCTTACAAGGTACAAGAATTATGACTTTCAATTAAATTTTACTTTGATTTTATGTTATTAAATAAATGAGTATTTTATTTCGCTATATTTCTAATTTGACATAGTATTTGAAAAATTGAAATTATGTTAAATCGTGCCAGGTTTCTGATTAAATTTTTGGGTCGGGTAAAATTATATTTAAACTCGGGATCGGGTTTTATTGGGATTATATCGGGCCGGGTTAAGATCCACCCCGTTTCCATCCCTAGGTGTTTTTTAATGGAGATCTATATACCTCAAAACTATTTGCGATTATTCAACACAAAATTATTACCAAACGGCAAAAAATCCAAGTAATGATTTTATTTTGCTCTTTGGATGTAATTGAACTTGATTTTATTACAAATATTTATTAGGCACACTTTTCCTCCTTCCGCTATCTGATGGTGTACACTTTTGTATGTTGAAAGATATGAAAAATCCATTCACCCAATGTTGCTAGTACCTAGCTGCTGATCAAACATCAAAAAGTAAAACAAAAGAGCTAGTTATAGATGATAAGAGAGCTAGTTATAGATGATCCTTTAATGGTGATATTTTCTTGGTGAAGATTAATAATGATAAATTATTAATTTAATAAATTTCCAAGGTTATGCATCATTCACTATTTGCACTTCTGGAATTGGTGTTTTTATGTATAGTGTATTCATGATATTATTGCTAAAATAACATTATCTAATACATCATCAACATAAAAACTGCAAACTAATAAAACGGATTAAAGTCAATATTTGATTTTAGTCCTAGGCTATACTGGAGTTTAGCCATATATGGAAACATTACAAAAGAAAGCTAATTTTAGATGATCCTTTTCTGTCTTACCTGTTCCCGTCCTCCTCGAGTGGAGACTTTCCTTTGGCAATTGTCACATCAAAAAGTAGCTGTGAGAGTGGAGTTGTTGAGAAGGGGGGTTGATTTAGGGGAGAACATTCTCTGCCCGTTTTGTAATCAAGATGCTGAATCAGTTCAGCATCTATTTATTTCTTGTCCTGTATCTTGGGAACTGTGGACGAAAATTATAGGGTATTGGGGTATTCGGCTTGCTCTTCCGCAAGACCCTCCTAAACTGCTCAGTTCATGGGCTGATTTGAGGCCATATTCTACTATATGGAAGTTTATTCCAGGGGTAGTTTTTTGGTCCATTTGGAAGTTAAGGAACGAGATCATCTTCGACAAAGGAAAGTTGGACAGAATCTCTTTATTTTTCACTGTTTGATTCAGAGTAGCTAAGTAGTTTGTAGCTAAGTATCCCCTATTTTCAACTCAGGTTGATTTCTTAATTGGTGACCCCTCTGTGGCTGACAACCTTTCAGACTCTAAGGTTCTGGACAGTATTGTGTTATGCTGGATTCCTCCTCCACTGGACTTCTTTAAGATGAATGTGGATGGGGCGGTGAGTAGTGTGGGGATGGTGGATGGTATTGGGGGAATTCTAAGGGACTGGAATCGGGTGGTACTGACTTCATTTTCAGTAAATGTAGGTCCTAATACTCCCATCCTAGCAGAAATGAAGGCTATCAAGAAAGGCATTGACATCTTTGTTTCATCTGTATGGGCTTCGAAGGGTAGGCTCATTATTGAAAGTGATTCAAAGACAGCAGTGGAATGGATTAAAGATCAAAGTTCAGTCCCTATTTACCTGTCAAATTTTTTGAAGGAGATTGCGTCTGATGTTTCTTTAAATCAGTTCATTATCAGGTGGATTCCTAGGTGCTGTAATTGTGAGGCGGACAAGCTAGCGAAGGAGGGAATTGGCTGATTGTACTGCTTTTAGTTGGTTTGTATGTCTTTGAGGGGAGGTCATGCAGGAGTGTATCAAGTCTTATGTATTTTTGTAGGAGTGTTTTTAAATTTTATGTAATTGTTTTATCATTAATAAAATGATGTACTCTTTTCCTCCTTCCACTAGAGGGTTCTTGCCTTAGGGCAGTGGACTACTTAGAGGGAGGTTTTTAATGAGGCATCCGATTCCTATAAAAAAAAGTATTCACAAGATTTAACCTATGACTTTTAATGCTGTAGGACTTGATTGCTGGATTTGACCAAGAAGCAGCAGCTGTTGTAATGGCACGCCTAGTGTCTTTCAAAATGGAAACTGAGGTAACCTTTATATCAAGCATAATGTTTTTCAAGTTTTTTAGTCCCAATGGTTCTTGGAAGAAACAGTATCATACAAGCCAATACTTTCTTCAACACATTTAACCTCAATGCTAGAGGTCATCAATAAGATTTTGAGGGAATATTTTTATAATTGTGGGATTTTGCTTCCTCCATGACCTCCTTTTTTTCTTTATACAAAAGTAATATAAGCTGAAGGGAAATCATAAGGTGAACAACCTCATTACATTGGAAGTATTCCAAGGCTCAGATTTAGAAAGGAAAAATGTGTGGTTATAAAGCAATCCTAGTCATTTAAGAAAAGGATTTGAAACTGTTAGTTTGGGGTTTAGCTACTCAACTTCAATATTCTTTCCCCTCCTGGAACCAGGAAGTGCAAACAAGACATTGGGGGATAGTTCCCCAACATTTCTTAAATAGTAAAGTATATACATTTTGGATTGCTACTTGACATCAAATCTTAGCAGCACAATACTATTCT
The DNA here is from genome assembly GCF_006381635.1 of Hibiscus syriacus. Lineage (NCBI taxonomy): Eukaryota > Viridiplantae > Streptophyta > Magnoliopsida > Malvales > Malvaceae > Hibiscus > Hibiscus syriacus. The sequence continues at coordinate 154,061 of NW_024063359.1, read as the reverse complement.
AGTCATTCTGCAATATACAGGAAACTGCTAACAGTTCATAGTTCTCTTGCAACAATGCGAGTGGAGAACTGACATAGTCCTGTTGAGATTTTATTAATATCTTATCATGTATGCAGAAATATCATTGGCTTTTATATGATATGTGTGCATCTCCTAAATGTGCTCCCTGTCTCTCATATTCTTGATTTCATTTGTACAAATAAAGTTTGTGGATTACATTCTTTACTTTGTTTTATCCACTCCAAGTTACGGGCTTCATCTCCTTATTCTATTATGGTTGATTTTTTTACCTGGTCCAAGCAAAACTTATGTCTATATGTTTGAATTCATATGTGGATGCTTGTGAACAAGGAGATAATAATTGACTTGAATGCTGAACTATGAAATTGCTAAAACTAAAGCTTTACTTGTTTGTTCAGCTCTAATTCTACTTGAGTTACTACTATTTTCCCCTTGACCACATCAATTTTTCACATGGGTTTTGCCTGCAGCCTATTCAATTACTCCTTGAAGTGTTGATTTCAGACCTCTGTGCAATTTTTTGACCTGCGTAATTGTGCTGTGTACCATTCTTAACCTGATATTGTCATGCAGGCTGAATTTGACCCTATAAGATGGTTGGATAAAGCATTGATACATATGTGTTCCCGCTTTGGGGATTACCAAAAGGATAGCCCATCAACTTTCAGCCTTTCTCCGAGGCTGTCAATATTTCCTCAGTTCATGTTTCATTTGCGGCGTTCACAGTTTGTCCAGGTATTTTCCATATTGGTTGTCATCAATCTCATTCATCACAGTAACTAAAACTTATGTCTAGTATAGGTTATGGATTATATTGGATTGTTTTCTTCAATTACGGCGGTTATTCTTATGTTACAGGTATTCAATAACAGCCCTGATGAGACGGCATACTTCAGAATGATCCTGAACCGGGAAAATGTCGCCAATTCAGTCGTGATGATTCAACCTTCACTGATTTCTTACTCTTTTCAGTCCGCTCCAGAACCGGCACTGCTTGATGTGGCTGCCATTGCAGCTGACAGGATCCTGCTTTTGGATTCTTATTTCACTATTGTAATTTTCCATGGCTCAACTATTGCTCAGTGGCGAAAAGCTGGATACCACAATCAACCTGAACATCAGGTAATTTTTTCTTTAATTCGGAATTTACATATCCAGCCGAACAAGAAAAGAAAACTCACATTTATCCAAAAAAAATTGAAAAACAAAGCTGATATCTGGATGTCTAATGTTGCTCGAAACACAGATTGTCCATGTATTGCAAAATGGCTGCAAGAATTTCAAAGTCAATAATTCAGTTATCATCCAAATCCAATAACTTTATCGTTCCATTTGTACCCAGAAGCTTAGCAAAGTCTCAATGTCTGTTGTCTCTTTTTCTTCTGGATAGAACATTATGGTCTCATTAAGAATTATATGTCATCTTTTTCTTTCCTTCTATCATGCCCTTCGCTATTAAACGAGAAATATTTCCACTAGATGTAAAGTCATTTGTCCCTTAGTTTTCGAGACCTTGGCCTTGAATCCCGATTTCATTTTTTCACTATTTTCTGCATTGGTAACATTAGCCTGTGTTTTGCTTACATGTAAACTGGATTACGATAATTTTATTGGACTATGTGTTGGAATATATAACCCAATGCATTGGTCTTCAATTGAAACACTAATTAATATAAAATATTTGTTCAATGTAGGCGTTTGCCCAGTTGCTGCAAGCTCCTAAGGATGATGCGGATGCAATAATCAAGGAAAGGTTTCCGGTTCCTCGTCTAGTCATTTGTGACCAGCATGGTTCACAGGTCAGCTTCTTAGCTGTTTATATTAAGCGTTTAATTGCTGAATTAGCTAAGACTTAAGACCATGCAGTTGCAACTAGGGATGGTAAAAAATCTGAAATTGTCAAGTTCTGGCCTGCCTGACCCTATAAGGATTTTCTTTTCCTCCTGAAAATCGGCTTTGTTGGGACGGGCAATCTTTTAATTTTATAGTAAACTATTTTTATATTTGAATTACATATTTGTTTTAGTTTTAAAAAAATTAATATAATATAAAACATCGTATAAAAATTTCAAGTCGTGGTTCTAAGTATTAAATAAAATTCGGGTGAGTTTATATTCAGATTTGGGTATATTATCAGTAAAAATTAGTTTGGGATCAGAATGAGCTAATGCAACATTCATTCGTCTTGCTTTCTTCTGGGAAATCTAGTGTTAATAAGTGGGTTTGTGATGGTGGATGTCAGGCCCGTTTCCTTCTGGCGAAGTTGAATCCTTCGGCGACATATAACTCAGATGGTCATCATCCGGGCGGAGATATAATCTTTACCGACGATGTGAGCTTCGAGGTGTTCTTGGATCATCTCCAGAGATTAGCAGTTCAATAAGAAAAAGATGATAGAGGTGTAGGGAATGGGAGTTTTGTAAAATTTATTATCATTCATACTTTTGTACAGTAACTCCAATGCAAGATTTCTGCTTTTATTTATTTTAATTTACCACTTAACTATTTTTGGTGGGTCAGGAGGGATAGATTACCTTCGGAGATACTATTATTAGTTTGAAACACTTTTTCTTTTTTCCCACAAACCAAGTTTTTTTCCTTAGATATACAAGGAGTACATTGTAATGATAAGATACATTACATACATTATATTTTTAAGGAAAGAATTCACTGGAATTTTGAATATGATATCGTTTGAGAGAAATAGTTTGAAGTCTCAAAAGATAAGATCGAAGTGCAGGGATTTTTTTATTATTATTACATGGAGAGAATAAAGTCAGCCGGACTACATCACAATTGTGTGGCCACCATCTTCCCCGAGAGCGCTGGAAAGCACCTCAGGCGGAATACCAAAACTGAAAGCACCAGAACGTCTTGACCAAGCTACCTTTGCCATGACATCTGCAACATGGTTGGCATCACGAGAGATATGAGAAAACCGGAGTTGCAAATTCCGGTAGGTGAACGATCAGATGGGGAATCATGTGAGAGGCCTCTTCCATTGCCTTCCTTTGACAAAGTAGCTGGATTACCTCTCTATTATCTGATTCGACTTCCACGCTCTTCATACCCATCTCCCACGTGATTCTCAAACCTTCATAGACACTCCAGAGTTCTGCATCAAGGACGGAACAACACCCAAGTGCTTTGGTGAAACCGATTATCCGATGGCCGTTTGAGTCTCGGATGGCTCCCCACAGGCAGCTAGACCAGTCGAAGGGAACCAAGCTCCGTCAGAGTTTAATTTGAACCATCCAGGGAAGGAAGACTCTAAGTAGAGACCCCGCGAACCACATTTGGAGTACCTGCTGCATGGCAAACAGAGGCAGCGAGAGCGCGAGAATATTCACTACACATTCTCCGGCCACGCTGAAGAATACTCTCCGATTCCACAAAGTCAGATTCAATAATAACCTTGTTTCTTCTTGTCCATAGGCACCAAAGGATCGACCCAAACATTATATCCCAATCGCTGCCATTGTTAGGGAAATAATCAGGATCTTGCAAGTTCCTCCGGATCCATTCCACGACATACATTGACAAGAACTCCTGAAGACGACCAGGTTTAATAAGCCACTGGGCACTCACGCAGAATGTGAGAAGGACTCCACACCAGCAATGAAATCGAACAAGCAGGATCATCAGCGAAATGCTGACAGACCCTCTCTTCGTTAGTCAAAAGGCGATTATGGTCGATTAACCAAAGCAACATTTTTACTCTGTTAAGCCCTTTGTAAATTGAGATGGTTTTCCATAGAGCCGTATTAACATTGGCAAAATCACCAATTCCACGATTATATGTGTTGGAAATGGTAAAACGATGGTTCTTTTCCCATTTCCAATTCGGACGATCGTCGCCGCTTGAAGGGTGCGGCGGTGAAAGAGGAACTAATATGTGATCCGACAACAAAGAGCACAAGAACTCCCAATTCCAGTCTCTATATTCCAACCATGAAGACTCAGGGGTCCGAGTAAAAGAAGTTACAGGCACCTTGCAGTGGTTCATAAGAGGATCAACATCATGCATCCAATTATCCTTCCAAAAATCCACCTTTGTTCCATCACCGAGATTCCAACAAGACCACAACGAATCTCTTGCCACACTAGACAGAGACCTCGCCAAATGCGAGAGCACCCAATCCGAAACAAAGACATTGGAATTTCGTTGCTCCATCTATACTTAGAACGTAGAACTCGTGCCCATAATTGATCTTTACTGGTCACAAGACGATACCCGAATTTCATGAGAAAAGCCTTGTTTTGTGCTATCATTCTTTTAACTCCTAGTCCCCCGGTCGACTAGCATACAAATTTGATCCCAACTAATACGGTTTACACCCTTTTTTTCTCATCCGAATGGCCTCAAATAAAGTTTCTAGTCAATTTTTCGATTTCAGAACACACTTTTTGGAAGGTAACAAGACTGCGTAGCATAGGAAGGCAAAGTATTTAGCACGAATTTAGCAAGCATAACCCGTCCCACGAAGGAGAGAGTTCTCGCTTTCCAACCGGCAAGTCTCTTCCGAGCCTTTTGAACTAAATAACCATAAGTTTCCTTGGTAACCCTCTTATGCACCAAGGGGACTCCCAAATATATCCCGAGATCATCCACTTTTGAGAACTGGAATCCCTCATATCATGGCAAACAGAATCATCAACATTATTCGAGAAGAATATATGAGTTTTGGCATGACTTACGTTATGACCCGAGCTGTAACAAAATTCCCGGAGAACTCTTCGGATCACTTCAAACTGTTCCAGCGTTGCTTCAACAAACAAGGCTAAATCATCAGCAAAAAACAAGTGAGAAATAATGGGACCACCTCCAACCAATCTGATTGGAATCCAGTTGCCCCCCACTACTTCCTTCTTAATAGCTTGCACCAAACGCTCCATGTACAACACAAACAAGTAAGTTGATAAAGGGTCACCTTGGCGAATGCCACGAGATGGAATAAAAGTCTCAGACGTTGTCCCATTCCACAAGACATTAGAGGAACCTGTAGAGATACAATTCATAATGAGATATCTGAGATCAGTAGGAATACTGTTGATAAATCGGGCAAAGTAAACGAAAGAACACAAGAATTTTAACGAGGTTCGGCAATGTGCTTACGTCCTCGGTGCCTAGGCGGCGCTAGAAAATTTTTATTCAATGATAATAGGTTTATGTTACATCTCTATTTATAATAGAAAATCCTGGTACATAATTACAAAATTAACCATGTACCGTACCGCGGGGGCACAGCCCCCGCACCCCCAACCCACATAATCGTAACCCCCTCTACAAGACTTTCTTTGTAAGGACAGTTGATGTTCGCTCACTCCGCTCCATCCCCTGCCTCTTTATCGGTATATTTATGAGTCATACCTTACAAATCTCCACCTTGGCGAATATCCTGCCCCTTAGGAAACATTCAATGTGGGTTGGGTTACCTTACTTCTTTAACAACTTGAAACATTCAACAAGTCCAAGCAATGCTTGAACTTGTCTGTTGTAACTGGCTTGGTGAACATATCAGACGGCATTCTCATCAGTGTGTACCTTCTGAAACAAAATCTCTCCAGATGCAACCAACTCTCTTATCTTGTGAAAACGTACATCAATGTGCTTAGTTCTAACACGATATACCTGATTCTTAGCTAAGTGAATAGCACTTTGATTGTCGCAGAGCAGCTGAACTCCACCTTGCTGAACACCCAACTCCTTCACTAAACCAGTGAGCCATAAAGCTTCTTTTGCAGTTTCAGCCGTTGCCATGTACTCAGCTTCAGTTGTATATAGTGCCACAACAGATTGAACAGTAGACTTTGTAACATCCGCAATACCAGGTTAGTGACCAAATTGTAAAGTTTCAGAATTTGGTGACTAAAGTATAAGAATGAAATAGTTCAATGATTATTGGATGTTTATGATGAAGGTTAATTAGTAATTATTAAAGGAAATTAAGGGTTAAATGGTCATTTGACCAGAAAGATTTTTATATTTCTTTTTAAGGTAATATAAACGTGGGAAATTTGAGAAACATCCAGAGTTCTCTTCTCCTTTCTTCTTCTTCATACGTGGGAGAGCAAGGCAAAGGTGAGAGTTTTATTAGTTGATTATTATTTGAATTTTAAGTTTGGTTTTGATTCTTTGGGTATTAAATAAGCTTAAGGAAAGGGATTTAAACAATAAGATAAAGGAATTATGAAGGAATTTGCAATATGAGTTTTAAGATGAAATTTTGATATGGTATGGTTGTTGAAGTTTTATGGATGAATTTGACTTGTCATCAATCTAATTAAGAAGTATGAAGTGTTAGAATTGGAATTAGAACACATTGAAAATTTGGTATGATTTTTGAATCTCATATGGAAGATAGGATTTTGAGGTTTAAGATGAAATAAATGAATATAGATTGGTTTAAGTATGTGTACTAGAGTTAAGAATGAAAAGGGGATGATATATGAAGTGTTTGAGAGAAAATGAAGTAATTTTCGGGCTAAAATATGATTTCTGGGCAAGGGGAATCGGTACCCATTCAAGGGGAACCGATACCCCTTCAAACGAACAAAAATTTCCAGAATGTCATGAGGGAATTGATACCCCCTTAGTAGGGAACCGATTCCCCCCTAAAGGAAAAATGTGAATATTGGTTTAATTAGTTCGTTTAAGTTGCTAGTATCCAATTACAAGGTGTAGGTATCTAATGATTGCCTCAAAATGTACATTTATGTAGATTCTGCGCGTAAAGCAATTCCGGAACATTTGGCAAATAAGATCGATCAAGGGAAAGATAAGAGATTGAAATTGACTAGTGAGGCCAAAGTGAGTGCATACTAGTGATATGTAGTGTTTAATGGAAATAAGACTTGCAATGAGTCTATTTCCTAGAGTAATATGCATGAAGTCATGGACATGATGATGTGTGGTTATAATTATATGTGATTATCTGTATTACATTGATTGTATGTAGGCATGGCTAAAGATAATGATATGATTTGTATATGCTATATGATTTATGTAAGACTTTATTATGTAATAATGGAAGAACATGGAATAAGTTATATGATAGAGTCATAAGAAATGAAATGAACATGAGAGAATAAGATAATCAAGTATAAGTTATATGATATGGTATAAGTGATTATACGAGAAATGTTAGGAGACTCTAAGAGAATAGTATGAATTCGAAGGCATAAATAAAGATACATAAGTAATATAGGGAAGATTGATAATTTAAAGGAAACTATAGTTTATGTATTATAGTGAAGAGCTACAAAATTTTATTAAAGAGTATTGTGGAAGTCATGAGAAATTGAACTAAATAAATAGATGGTTTATGTGAGTGGAAAAGGAAAATGATATAAAATAAATGGAAATTATTTATAAGATGGCATGAGACTAAATGAACATGTAATATAAACTTTATAAAGGAGTACTTGGGTAAAATCATTATATGATACAATTATAGAGTATTACTATACAAATTATATTAAAATATGATATATGAGAATATGATTAAGTTTATAGGATATTGATAGGACATATAAGAATATTTAAATGTATGATGATATGAAAAAGGGAATACAAAGAAATGGAGCATAAGGTAGATAATATGATATCTGTTATTATATATATATGATATATGTCATCAGGTAATATGAAAGGACTCTGAAAATTGATATAAGCTACGTGAAAGTGTTCTAGGTGTTTCTATATGTTATATGAAGTATATGATCTTATGTAAACAAGATATGATAAGTATGTTTACATGAATAAATGTGATTGGGTGAGAAATGATAGAAATTATATGAAAACCTGATATATGTGACATGTGAATTATATGGAAATGATCTACGTGTAAGTGAACTATGTGACTATGTGATAATATGAAAAGAAGCTATGTGATACGTGATATGTGAAAGTGAATTACAAGTTTATGTGAATATTTGAAATGAAATAAATGATAACGCCCATGTTATGTGTCATGAGAGCTAGGGGTATAGTTGGCATGCCAAGAGTGAGGGTCTACGCGGTCCTTGGGACATATGTATATTCTTTGGAACATGTGTGAAGTCTTGAAAGACACATACTTGATCCCTAGTATATGTATATGATTCTTAAGGAATAATATGTGGTCCTTATGGACATTATTATATGGCACTACGGTGCAATTCTACGCGGTCCTTCGGGATATATATATATATTCTGTGGAACATGTGTGAAGTCTTGAAAGACACATACTTGATCCCTAGTATATGTATATGATTCTTAAGGAATAATATGTGGTCCTTATGGACATTGTTATATGGCACTACGGTGCAATTCTACGCGGCACTTCGGTGCAATTATACGAGCTGTGGTGACAACATTAGTGCACAACCTCTATAGACTCACATATCGATAGTTCTCACATATGTACATGGGCTAATCCAGAGATATGAACAAATATATGTTAGTGGTATGATAAATGTTATAGAAATGATATGATGTTGTGTGTGTATAGTGTTTGATTGAAAAGGTTAACCATAAAAGTATGCGATTACATGATAAACTGTTAATGATGAATTATGTGTATGTATATATTTACTGCAATTAATCTGATATGATTTTATATGATACGAAGAATGCATGGAATTGGTATAACATGATAGAACAGAACATGCATGTATTGATATATGTTATAAAGTGCATTATAAGTTGTTATGTCTCACTAAGTCTTCGACTTAGCGTGTGATTGTTTCACACGTAGGTTTCGAGAAGAGTAAAGAGTAATGCGGAGCAAGACAAATCAGTTTTCCTTACCAAATGTCAGATCAGAAAATATAGGTACTGTATATAGAGTGTAGTTGGCATGTAGTCTAAAGACATAAATTGTATGAACTCTGATATATTTTGTAAACGTTTTGAATAAGTTAAATGTTATCAAAGTTTTTAAATTACTCACTATTTTATACGAATAAATGTTTGAAAAGTCAATGTGACACTTCGGACTCGTATCCGGGTCGGATACGGGTTGGGGGTGTTACAGACTTCTAACAAATAGGTCCTCCACCAAGAGTAAAAAACATACCCTGTAGTAGATCTTCTATTATCCAAGTCACCTGCATAGTCTGAATCCACATATCCTACAACCAAAGGATTATCTCGTTGACTACCAAAAACAATTCCATGTCCCACAGTACCCTTTAAGTACCGAAAGATCCACTTGACTGCTTCCCAATGTTGCTTATCAGGTTTAGACATGTACTTACAAACTTGACTAACAGCATGAGCTAAATCAAGACGAGTACATACCATTGCATACATCAAGCAGTCAACAGCATTAGAATACGGAACCTTTGCCATATCTTCAGCTTCCTTATCTGTCTTAGGGCACTGTTCTGATGAGAGCTTAAAGTGGTTCGCCAATGGAGTGCTAACTGGTTTTGCGCTGCTCATCGCAAACCTTTTTAGCATTTTTTTAACATAACCCCGTTGAGATAGCCACAGTTTCCTTGAGTCTCTGTCCCTGCAAATTTCCATTCCAAGAATTTTCTTTGCAGCACCTAAATCTTTCATATCAAATTCCTGACTCAATAAAGTTTTCAAACCGATAGCATCATCCATGTCCTTCGCAGCAATCAAAATATCATCAACATACAGTAATAGAAAAATAAAAGAACCATCATCAAGGCTCTTAACATAGACACAACAATCATACTCACATCGGTTGTAGCCAATCTTGATCATATAGGAGTCAAACCGTTTATTCCACTGTCTCGGAGACTGTTTCAACCCGTACAAAGATTTCTTCAATCTGCAAACTAAATGCTCGTTTCCAGGTTGAGTGAAACCTTCAGGTTGCCGCGTGTAGATATGCTCCTCTAAATCACCATGCAAAAAAGCAGTTTTAACATCTATCTTCTCTAAATGCAAATCCCAACTGGCCACCAATGCAAGTACTGCTCGGATTGAAGTGTGTCTGACCACTGGAGAAAAGATTTCATCATAATCAACTCCTTTCTGCTGTGAAAAACCCTTTGCTACCAAACGAGCCTTGAACTTCTCCCCCTCTTTTTCTGTTACTGCTGGTTTCTTCTTATACACCTATTTGCAACCAATCGGCTTTTTACTCTCAGGAAGGGGAACCAACTCCTATGTACGATTGTGATTCAAAGACTCCATCGCCTCAACCATGGCTGTCATCCACTTGTCATTTTCCTGACTAGTAACAGCATCATGAAAAGTAACCAGATCATCACTGCTAACAATAAGTGCAAAAGAGACCAAGTCTTCAAAACCCAATCTACCGGAGGCTTTATATTCATCCGTCTCACCCTGTCTCTGGCGAGACTATAATCCTGCAAATCATCCGTAGTGGAACCACCAGAAGTCGGTTGAGACGTTTCTGGTTTCTCAACTGGAAACTGCTCGAAATCCACCACTGTCGTGTCTTTCTTCTGTTGCAACATGGATTGTTCATCAAAAACAACATCTCTACTGATCACAATTTTCTTCGCAACTGAATCCCAGAACTTGAATCCTTTGACACCTTTCTTGTAACCCATAAAAATGCACTCCTTCGATTTTGCATCAAGTTTGGATCTCTCATCAGCAGGTACATGCACATAAGCAGGACAACCAAAAATCCGTAAGTTATCAAAACTAACATCATGACCAATCCATACCTCTTCTGCAACTTTCCCAGCCAATGATGCCCTTGGCGATCTGTTGATAAGATAACACGCCATGTTAACAGCCTCGGCCCAGAAGTGTTTGGGAAGCCCCGCATTCAACCGCAAACATCTGGCTCTTTCATTCAACGACCTGTTCATCCGTTCCGCAACACAATTATGTTGTGGTGTCTTGTGCATTGTAAAATGTCTCTTAATCCCGTGCTCCTTACAGAAGTGTAGGAACTATGAATCTGTGTACTCCGTACCATTGTCAGACCGCAAACACTTGATTTTTCGTCCTGTTTGGTTTTCTACCTCTCCTTTCCACAGCTTGAACTTCTCAAAAACTTCAGATTTCTGTTTCAATAAAAGTAACATAATACCTAGATCTACCCAAAGACGATGTCGTGGAAGGCCCCCATACATCAGAATGCACATAATCAAGAATCCCTTGAGTTGTGTGCTTCGCAGTCTTGAAACGGACTTTAGTCTGTTTACCAAGAACACAATACTTGCAAAAATTGAGCTTACAGCTTTTGACACCATGCAACGGATTTCTTTTGTGTAATTCTGTCATACCACGTTCACTAAGATGAGCAAGACGCATATGCCACAGTTTTGTAGTATCATCACAGGATTCAACAGAATGAACTCCACCTGCAACGGTACTCCCTAACAATCTATAAATATTTCCTGCAGTCATCTTTCCTTTCATCACAGTCAAAGCACCTTTAACAATCCGAATAGTTTCCCTATCCTCATCAGCCTTAGGGATACCAACCATTCTTATTCAAAGTGCCCAAAGAAATCAAATTCTTCTTCAAATCTGGGATATGTCGAACACCACTCAACGTCCGAACAGAGCCATCATACATCTTAATTCTGACATCACCAATACCAACAATATTGCAACATCGATCATCACCCAAATAAACAGAACCAAAATTAACCGACCTGTATGTCGAAAACCATTCCCTATTTGGCGTGATGTGATAAGAACATCCAGAATAAAGAATCCACGCATCCGTCAATTGAGTCGTTGAAATAGAAAGCATATCACCCTCACTGCAATCAGAATTGTCATCCTCGACCACGTTCACAAACTTATATGAAACATCACGCTTCTCATCAGTATGCTTTTTCAACTTCGGACAGTCTCGCTTCATATGTCCCGCCTCCTTGCACTTGTAACAGTGAATTGTCTTCTTATCCCTAGATTTGGATCTGGAATTCCGCTTGCCAGACCATGCATTCTTTGGCTTCCGTCCACGGTCTCGATTACCCTTGACATATAAGCTATCGGCTTGAGAGTTTTCCCCTGCATTCTGCTTCCGCTGGTTGTGAGCCAACAAGGTTGCAGTAATCTCCTCAACGTTGATAGTCTCTTTCCCATATGTAAGAGTAGTCACCATGTGTTCGTAAGAGGGAGGCAACGAACACAACAAAATCATCGCTGTCTTCATCCTCAATTTTTACATCAAGCCGAGCCAAATCAGAAACGATTTGATTGAAGACATTCACGTGTTGCGCCAAATCATGATCGTCCTGCATCTTCAGCCCATACAACCGCTGCTTTAGATATAGTTTTGTCGTTAAGGATTTGGACATAAACTGACTTTCCAACTTCCTCCAAATTTCGTCTGGAGACGATAGATGCATGACGTGATACATAACCTCGTCCGCCAAGCATAATCGTATAGTTCCTGCCGCTCGTTGTTGCAATTCTTCTCAATCTTCCTCCTCCATCGACGCCGGCTTTGTAGGTCACAAAGCCTTCAGGATCCCCTGCTGCGCCAACAGATCCTTCACCCTCGTTTGCCATAATCCGAAGTTACATAGACCATCGAATTTCGCAACTTCGAATTTTGCTCATGACATCTGAAACCAATTGTTGATAAATCGGGCAAAGTAAATGAAAGAACACAAGAATTTTAACGAGGATCGTAATGTGCTTATGTCCTCGGTGCCTAGGCGGCGCTAGAAAATTTTTATTCAATGATAATAGGTTTAGGTTACATCTCTATTTATAATAGAAAATCCTAATACATAATTACAAAATTAACCCTGTACCGTACCGCGGGGCACAGCCCCCGCACCCCCAACCCACATAATCGTAACCCCCTCTACAAGACTTTCTTTGTAAGGACAGTTGATGTTCGCTTCGCTCACTCCACTCCATCCCCTGTCCTCTTTACCGGTATATTTATGAGCCATACCTTACAAATACCAACATCATGCAACGTGTCATCAATAAAAGACCATTCTAAACGGTCGTAGGCCTTCTCCAAATCAAGTTTAATGACCATCCAACCCTTCCGACCTTTTCTCCGTCTCATCAAATGAACAACTTCCTGTGCAATGACGATATTGTCAGTAATACTGCACCTCGGCACAAAACTCGTATGGGTCTCGGAGATCAAGCTAGGGAGAAGTGGTTTAAGACGGTTAACCACCACCTTTGTGACTGTTTTGTAAAAAACAATACAAAGGCTTACAGGACGAAACTGCGTGATAGATTCCAGAACACTAATCTTGGAGATGAGAACAAGCAGAGTTGTATTCATCTCATGTGGAATAGTCTTCTTTAAAAACCAATCCCGAATAATACGACAAACTTGCAACCCTACCATATCCCAATTATGTTGAAAGAAAAAAGCATGGAAACCATCAATGCCGGGGGCTTTGGCCGGATCCATATTCATAACACCTGTTTGATCTCATCATCAGTAACGAGAGCCGAAAGTGTGCTACGATCAAAATCAGAAATAGCCGGAAAACAGCCTCGGATGTGATAGGTGTACCCATAGTTCCCATTGCTCGTAAACAGCTTTTCACCACAAGACCGCACAACTCAGATTGATCCTTACACCAAGTACCATCGTCTCTGCGTAACATGGAAATGGTATTATGCTGACGAAGGTTTTTGGCACGAGAATGGAAAAACCTCGTATTATGATCCCCTTTTAGAACCCAATTGCATCAGGCTTTTTGCATCCATAAAGACTCTTCTTGTTGAGGAGAAGTTCCAACTCGGCCTTCAAATGAGTCTCTAAGTTCGAAAGGAAGGCCAACTCCTTGTGTTGAAGCGATCGATCAATTCCACGTAAACGGGCCATGAGATTCTTTTTACGCTTTCCGATGATACCAAAAGTCGAAAGATTCCAGTCCGCCAAATTTGATTGCATGGATTGAAGATTAGTACTCACATTATTTTCCTTATCCCACTTCTGCATCAGGAAATTCTTGAACTTCGGGTGTTGTTTCCAAGCAAAAACAAAGCGGAAAGGCATGTGTCTCGGAGAAGTACGAGAGAAAACCATCCGTATAAGTAAGGGTTGATGATCCAACCCCAACCGATCAAGATGGAAAATCGTTGTATCCGGATAGAGAGGGTGCCAACAAGAGTTGACTAAACATCGATCCAACCTTTGATGCAAAGAGCCCCGAGTGAAGGGAGGCCCTCGGGAACCAAGATCAACAGAGCACAATCATCTACAAAGGTAGCAAAGGTTCTGCTAGTTCCTACACGACCGATTGCTCCTCCTGTTCTTTCCTCACCATTCAAGATAGCGTTGAAATCCCCACCCAAAAGCCACATGTAATTGGCTTTTATCTTTGCCTAAATGATGATCTTGTTCGATTCAAATTAGTTATCATCATAGTTATTGATGTCAATTTTGAAAAAGAAAACTATCCAAACCAAGACTATAGTTGATTTATCTTATATGTTATTTTAACAAGTGGCGGGATATCAATTATTATGGATTTAATTTAGTTACTTGATACTTAAGTCATATAACATCTGAAAGGGTTGTTAGCCCACCAAGTGGTAAAAGGGAACGTCGATCTATTTAGAGGTTTTAAATTTAAATAGCGACGGCTATAGAGTGTATACATTGTCAATATGTTAAGAAAGTTTTGAACATATAATATATTATAATCACTTCAAACTATTAAAAAATTAAAAAAATATTTGTATATTATCAATAGAATAAGAAAATTCTGATAATATATTAACTTATAATTATCTCAAACTATTAAAAAAAATTTGAAATGAATGCTTTTTTTTAAATAAATTAACGTTTTTATATATTTCAAGAGTAATTGGATAAACTCTTCTCAAGATACCAAAATTGGATGGAAAATTCAGCGCCGAACATATCTCTCAAGGAGACATCGTGTCATCCGTTTCGCCCCAATGCTTGGACACTTAAACTCCACGTGAGCCTGGGATTACTTGAAGAAATCTTAAAGTACATTTGGTCCGTCATATCCTTTAAATTATACTATTATCTCACTCCATCATAATGTTTGTTAGGGTTGATACACCTCGGTCACCCGACTTTTAGTGATCATGTTTATGGATGTAGTTTTAGCCTAAATTTTCTATAAAATAATACTTTTACGTTAAAAAAAAGTTTGAAAAAAATATTTCCGAATAAACCATAAATCGTATTACGATCTTACAAAATAATTGAATTTCATTCACCATTTGTTGACTTTTGGTTTTGTATTTGGTACAACTAAGACTATAGCAGCTTGAATCTGAATGCTATATTCTTAGCCATGTTAGATTCCAGCCATCGCTCGAGTATTCCACAGCTTACTACGGTAAAACTCCACAGGTTTCAATTTGTCCATTCGCACAGTCATTTCTCATTTTTCATTCCCTAAAATATTTTTCGAAACTCCTTTAAACTATAAATCATTATCTCGTTTCACTGTTTCCCCAATTAAAACAAGACACGTCACTCCTTAATATTTATATTGTGGGTATTTGGCCAAAAAGCTCTCTACCTCACAGTATTCAAGCGGGGATTGTCTCAGGAAAGGCGGGTTAATATAATATACGGCGTTACTGGATATATTAAAAGATATTTAATAAATTCGGTTTAGCGCTATCGGAAATGTTGACTAATAATAATGTAATAGGTCTATGTCATGAAGAAATATTAAAAAATTGTGCAATCGGCAAACTTAACTTGTCGGTTCGTGTCGATCTAAATTAAAAATGTGTCGACCCAAAACGATATAACAGGTAAAACTATGACAAAACCGGTATTGAAATGATAAAACCGTAAAGTGCTACAGATACATTTAAAGTGTCGGTACTTTAATATAAGGATCGACACTTCGTGAATTTAAAAGATAAGCAGTTTTAAATCCTATAAAGTGTCGATTGTATCGATCCAAAACGATATACCAGGTAAAAATATGATAAAACCGGTATCAAAATGATAAAACCGGTAAAACGTTACCGGATATATTGAAAGTGTCGATACTTTATATAAGGATCGACACTTTGTGAATTTAAAAGAGAAGCAGTTTTAGCGCCTATAATGTGTCGATACTTTAAAAAAAAATATCGATCCACAACGATATAACAGGTAAAAATATGATAAAATCGGTATCAAAATGATAAAACCGGTAAAACTATACATGATATATTGAAAGTGTCGATACTTTCGTAAGTACGTGTAATAAATTATCGACACTTTCAAAGAAATAGGTAATTATCCTTTCGAAAGTATCGACCGACACCTGATATAAAAGTATCGACACTTTTGTATTTGTATCGATTAAATATAAATAACATATCAGATGAAAATATAAATGCCATATCTAAATATCCTTGAAAATCGATAGAACGGACGAGTTTTTGAAATCGAAGCGTAATTGTTGCTGCATTTCAGAAGGCGTTTCTAAAGCGATGTTTGTTTGTTTGTTGATGCAATCGAATCGAAAAGTATGTTGTCGAAACCCTAGTTTTTTATTATTATAATAATCGCGAGTTGGGTTTTTATGTGTTGTTTGGGGTTTTGGAGTAAAGAAGCATTTGGGACCGATTGCAGGTAGAAAGTGATATTGAAGGTAAAATATAAATGTCGATACTTTTATTAAATATTATAGGTAGAAAATGATATTATAGGTTGTATAAATGTGCCGACACATTTTGTAGAGGCCATTCAAATTCTTTTGAAGAAAACCGTTTACCACAAGAGTAGTTATCTATATTTGTATATTGAATAAAGTGTATGTAACAAAATAATTTGATTTGCGTAAACTGATATATGAAGGAAAAATGGAGTCAATGGGTTGGAAAATGTTGGTGGCGCAGATGACTTTGAAATTGAGGTCGAGACTCGAAAGCAACCAAAGGGTGGATATATGTACTTCTAGTAAGTATCAATGTCTTTTTGTTATTATTTTGAAATGGTAATTGGATTAAAGTATCGATAAACTTTAAATTGATTACAAATTTTAAATGTTGACAGTATGGCCGAATGCAAAAGGATGAAGGAAGATGGCACACAAAGTGGTTCGGTATGTAAAATGAAATTGACATTGAGTAGTATTTAGTGTTAATGTATTGATTAAGAAACGTTTATGTTTAATATTAGGTGAAAAAGTGTGAGGTCCAAATGGAATTCAATGAGTGATGCTAAAAAGGAACCTTACATCACACAGTCAAGAATGATAGTAAAGAATACAAAGAACGGAGGAAAGCACATGAAAATAAGGTATTCATTAAACTTGTAAATACGTTGATACAAAATATATAAGAACTATAACATTATATATTGTTAAAAATGTAGGAAGTGTCGACAAGATGCAGTATTAAAAGGGTGAATTCATTAATTAAACACCTTAAGGAGAAGGGTCAGTTGAATGTGCTGGGAGAAATAGGTTTTGGATCGTTGGTAAGAGTAAGGGATCGAACTATTCGGAGGGAACTGTGTCGATCCTTGATGGCGCAATTTGATGTCAGACAATGTATTGCTAAGTATGGTGATTTTTCATTTCCTCTCGGGATCCCATGTCGTGCAGCCGTATTGGGGGTAGAAAATGAAGGCAAAAGTGTTGTAGAAGTCTGTAAGAGTAAGGACTGGAAAGCACTTGCCTCCAAATATGGTTTGAAGCAGAAGGTGACATATGCTGAAATTGAAGAGGAAATAAAAAGTGGATCTTACGTTGGGGATGAGCTGAAGGCCAGAGTTCTATTATACCTTTTCGGTATCTTTCTTTGTCCAACTGGTCATACGTCAACGAACAAGGAACATATGAAGCTCATTTGCGATGAAGGCTTGAAGGGTGAATTCAATTAAGCTGAATATATCCATTCGAGATTGATTGAATCAATAATCACCTTTAAAAAGGGCAGCCAGAGATACCTCAAAGGGTGCATAGCAATCTTAGAGGTAAATGAGTTGAAGAACTTTTTTGTGTTTTTATATAAAATATAAATTTTATTATAAATGCAGGTTGCACTGTTTGATTTTTGGTCGGGCTGTGAGGCAGTGCCGGCTTATGAAAGAACCGGAGTGGCACGCATCCGTGCATGGGGGAAGGAAGAGGTGGTTAGAGTGATAGTGAAGTTGAAGTTGGATAGAGCGAAGAAGCAAGAAAGAGTAATAAATGTAATTAAATAATATTAAGAATATAATCAATGTCTTAATATTGTAATTTAATTTTGAAGGTTATTGGAAAGGATGTAGAGGAGGCAGTGGAGGCAGAGGAGAAGAAAGGAGAGATGGTTGTATTAGGGGATGACGGTGAGTGGGACGACGGTGAGGGAAAACATAGTAACTTCGACATTTTGATGTCTGAATTGGCTGATATCAAAAAAATCCAATTTGATATCATGCAAAGACAATCAAGAGTCGAAGAGAAACTTGATAGAATCGAAGAGAAACTTGAGAGAGTCGAAGATACACTTGAGAGGCATAAGGGGGTAGTGGAAGGAAAAATAGATGGAGTGGTGAAAGAAGTAGAGGTGTTGAGGGGTGAAGTAGTGAAAGAAGTTGGGGTGTTAAGGGGTGATATTAAGATGGTGACGGGTGAAAAATTTGAGGGAGTGGTGAAGGAGGTTGTGGAATTGAGGAGTGAACTTACGGGGGTGAAGGGGGTGGTTGATAAATACTTGGATGAAGGAGATCAATTGAAGGGTGAAATAAAAGAGATGAAGAGCTATGTAGAAAAAAAATACGATGAACTGAAAAAATATGAAGAAGAAAAGAGGGAGGAGGAAGAAGAAGAGATGGAAGAAATGAGGAGGAAGGAAGTCGATGTCATTTATACACCGGAGAGTGTTATAGCAGCATATTTGTATTCAGAATGTCCTGCACCCCAGAAGAAGAAGCAGAAGGTAAGTTGAATAAAAGAAAACTTAATTTGATTTTTATTATGTTGTTGTGACAAAAATTTGTATGCAAAATTGTAGGTTGAAAAAGCGGATATTCCAAGCGAATTGATGACATCGAAGCTGCAATTTGTGATTATTTATGGAATAATGAGTTAGAATCGGAGTAAGTGAAATATATTGCTTTGTGAGTTATATTTAAATATTTCATGACAACATATTAATCCTAATGATTCATACAGATATTCTGTAATCTCAATGGGAAATTAATTCGCTAGTGTATACGACGTTGCAACGTTGAAGCCTATGGAATGGGTTGGCGGTGTGGTAAGTAGAAAGTAGAAAATGTTAAAACTTATTGAATATGTTCTGATTGTGTAATTAATTTTGTTAGGTTATTGATTTGCTCGCCTGGACAGTATGCTACGATTCTCAGAAGTCACTCCGGAGGATTGGCTACCTTCCATACCACTTAGCGGTGAGTTAAATTAATAAATGGAGATAAGTAGTGTTATAGACGGTAAATTAATAATGTTTGTTGCGTAATTGCAGCAGCAGGCGTTGGATGCCAACATCAAAGAAAGTGTTGAGAGTATTGCTACCTTCTGGGGTCCCATATTGAATAACTATGTGAAATTCACCGACTGTGAGAAGGTAAGACACCATACCAATTGCAAATGATGTTTTCGGATATAGAATGTTGAATTTTGTCAAATTGGGTGTGAAATTTGTTGCAGATCATGATCACAATAAACTAACATAATTCACATTGGTATATGTTGGTGTTGGATATGGTAGATCGTGTTGCAACAATATATGATAGTATGTTTACAACTGAAGCAGCTAAACAGAGAGTGAAGGATGCTAAGAGATTGGTATGTATGTATGTATGAAAGGACATTATGTAAATTATAATGCATAATTTTTTTAGATAATAACTTCTTCTATTTTAATGCACATTAAAATATTAGATTTTTATAATAAGAAACGCATTTGGGTTGAATCCTGTGGATCTCAAGGAAAGTATCCCTTGAAAAATTTCAAATTTGTGGAGCATAAGAAGAATAAGCAATTGAATGGGTATGAGATGTTATCACAAATAGAAAGCTTAATTTATGCAGTATTCATCATAATTGACATGTGTGGTTTTCAAATTTTGTAACAGACATGATTGCGGCATGTATGTGATGATGTGGATGGAATGATCGGTTCTACAGGGGCAACTGGTGATTTGTAAGTGGAAAGAAAAATTCGTTTGTGGTAAAATTGTTAAAAGTCGTAGATTGAATGCTGTAGTTTACAATACTTAACGTTCTGACAATTTGAATATAGGTTGTTGGAGAGTGGGATCGATCGCGAATATTAAACGATCTCGTAAGCCACAATCAAAATCAACAAAGATAGGAGATAACAAAAGCTGTCATGATACATAAGAATAACAAAAGGATGCAATGATGTAAATGTAAGGTTAATTTTGTATAAGATTTATAATTTTGTATACGATTTATAATTTTGTATGTGAATATAATTATTAATGAGATGAGAAAATTAGCAGTATGTTATTGTACATGTTTCTTATACACATTAAGGGTCATGTTGATACTTACGATATATGGAGATTGTTGTCTGCATTATACCAAATGTCATCATAATTGTCATCATGTGCGAGAATGAATGGCCATTCCATTTATATTGAGGATATGTACAATAACTACAAAATTCACTTTAAAGTAAAAGGCAAATTTACAATATGGCAAACAAGGTGCAACCATAAAGTGTCGATCCATATATAAAAAGTGTCGATCCCATAAACATCGAAACCCAAAAGTATAATGTAATAGGTAATTTTTTAATCTAATCGATACAAGTATACCGGTTTTATGAGAGAATAGGTCTAAATAATGTATCGACACTTTTGTAGTTTGTGTCGATATTTTTGGTCCAGAATGAATGGCAAACAGGGTGCAACAATAAAGTGTCGATCCATATATAAAAAGTGTCGATCCGATAAACATCGAAACCCATAAGTATAATGTAATAGGTAATTTTTCAATCTAACCGGTACAAGTATACCGGTTTTATGAGAGAATAGGTCTAAATAATGTATCGACACTTTTGTAGTTTGTGTCGATATTTTTGGTCCTGAATGAATGGCAAACAGGGTGCAACAATAAAATGTCGATCCATATATAAAAAGTGTCGATCCCATAAACATCGAAACCCATAAGTATAATGTAATAGGTAATTTTTCAATCTAACCGGTACAAGTATACCGGTTTTATGAGAGAATAGGTCTAAATAATGTGTCGACACTTTTGTAGTTTGTGTCGATAATTTTGGTCCAGAATGAATGGCAAACAGGGTGCAACCATAAAGTGTCGATCCATATATAAAAAGTGTCGATCCCATAAACATCGAAACCCAAAAGTATAATGTATTAGGTAATTTTTCAATCTAACCGGTATAAGTATACCAGTTTTATGGGAGAATTGGTATATAATATGTATCGACACTGTTTAATGTTTTATCGATACTAATTTAAATATCAAGTGTTTTTCCACCGTTCATTATATATTGTACTATAAATCGAAAAACCCTAAACATAAAGGCAAGCAGGCAAAAGATAACTCTTCAGGTAAATTTATCAATATTTTATGGGTTTGATTGATTTCTATATTGGAGTTTTTTTCCTGAATGTGTTTGTGTTCCATTGTAATAGCATCCAACCAAAATGGCTCCAAAACGTCAGCGTCAGAAGCGCGGTCTTTCTCAAAGCTCTTCTCAACCCAGTTCTTCTCAACCACAACCTCATTCTGAAACAAACGATTCTTCTGAGGAAATCAGGTCCTTCGAAACTCTGAACTTTAGATTCGATATGGAGAAACAAAGATGGCAGACGAGTTTTAAAGTAAGGAAGATTCGTCCCGAACGTGTCATTGACCTGGGTTTCTTGTTTGATGATAAATATGCATTTAGTTTTAAATACACATTTACATCTTGGGGTTGGCTTGAATTCCTTGGTGTAGAACCAAGATATTATCCCAACCTAGTTAGAGTCTTATACAATAATGCTTCCTTACAGCACGACCTAATAAGACTAGGAATTAATACACATGTCATAGGAATTATATACACAGGTGTCGAATAAAGGGATTCAGATGAAAATGGTGTAGATTGGTCTACAATTAAACGGGTTGCTAGAAATAGCCCAATTCACCTCGATGTAGAGTCGAGAGTGTTTCACAAAATGCTCACATGGTATATCCGGCCTAGTGGGGGGAAACATTCAACGCTTCGAGACAACGATTATTGGTGGATAGCAAAGTATAAATCCAAATCCAAAACGGCTCCAAACATTGCAAAACTCATATTTAATACAATTGTATATATGGTCACAAAGGGAGCAACAATTTCAACTACACCACCATATGGATGTGTCATCACCCATCTGTTGAAGAAGAAGGAAGTTGATTTTTCGCATGACGCCCCTGTTCGATTAACCCGCAAGATTGACATGGTATTTATTAAAAAAGCGGGATATGATTTTGTTGAAAAAATCGGTTGGAAGCGTGTCAAGGAGGTCGGATTAGATCAAGAGAGGGAGGAAATGGACCCCGTTGGCCATGAAGAAGAGCAACCAAATGGAGACGCAATGATGGAAGAAGCTCCAGTTGCAGAGGATGTCACAATTAAGACCGTGATGGAATACATAGTCAATTTTCGGGAGCATATTGATTCCCTTGTGAGTGGAATGCGATCCGATATTTCATCATTGCAACATGAAATCTCCATGTTGCGTGACGAATTACGTCAACGACATCAAACGAGTTAGGTAATTCATTATTTATGTTTCTAAACATTTACACGTTCTGAACTGTATTTTATTTTCTTTTAACAGATGTGGACAACCAAGCGGTCAATGAAGATGAAGCTGACTGACGATGATGATGATGATGATGATGATCCAAACAAGTATATCGTGTCTGCAACGCCGCCTTTAAGAAAACTTTTAATTTTTGATCTCAATGGTGTCCTTGCCTACATCCCAAGACTGCCTGCAGGTTTTAATTCTATTCTTTTGTATCCATTATTTTAACATATAAGCGTAGAACTTTAATCTCATTTTCTTCATGTTGTAGATGTTGTCCTCAGAAGAGGATTATTTGAATTTATGCAATTTTGTGTCGACAATTTTGTTGTTGCCCTTTGGTCTTCAAAGTTGAGGTTAGAACATGTTTGGAGCAATTGAATTACTGTAGTCAAAATCGTTAATATACATTTGAATGTTAACATTCAAACTTGATTACAATCTCAGGCATAACGTCGACCGTGTACTTGAGAAACTACCTTTATTTTCTGAGCATTTTCTATTCGTGTAGGTAAGATGAATGTCATTACAGTTTGCTGACTTTTCGTTGTCTATGATTCCTACATATTTATGTTCGACTGTTTGTGAACAGGATCAAGCAAAATGCAAAACATACGATACTGTTACCTACTGTAAAGATCTCAATGATGTTTGGAACGCGTGTCCATATTTTAACGAGCTAAATACACTTTTGGTCGATGATTCAGCGGAAAAAATGATTTATAATCCGGTAAGTTGCATTTATGCAATATGTTTTTCCAGTTGAACAGGTGTTCAGACATTGATTATTTTAACAACTTATGTGTTTATATAGAAATACAATTACATATGTCCACATACCTTTGACGCTGCTTCCCATTCGAACGACAATGCTCTAGGTATGACACAAATTTATTCATGCTTATACGAATTTAGTTTATTGTTAGTAAAATTGCACCTCATTAGTTTGATAATTGAAATTATTTATGTATGTCCTCAGAAAAAGGCGGAAACATACGAGAGTATTTGGAAAATTTGTTGAAGGCCTCTAATGTTCCGGACTTCGTTAGAAATAACCCTTTTTCATCGGATTAATTTCGTTTGTCGGTACATTATTTGAACATTCTTGTGTATGTATATTTTGGTGTGATTATATTGTGTGTATATTTTCATTAATTATTCCATATTTGCTTCTCTGTATACATATACATTTGAGGATTGTTAAAATATCAATATTAGTTATTAATGTATTTTACATCTGCTTGCAAATGTATCGAAACACATTACTATATCATTGTTTTCCATGATATCTACAACAAAGTTTTCACACTTTTTAATATTGTGTCGGTACTTTATGTCCAGAATGGAAGAAAAATGTGTCGATACCTTTTCAAAAAGTGTCGATTGAAAAAACATCGGAACCCATAATTATAATGTAATAGATAATTTTGTAATATAATCGGTATAAATATGCCGGTTTTATGAGCGAATAGGTCTACAACCTATATCGACACTTTTTAATATTGTGTCGGTACTTTATGTCCAGAATGGAAGAAAAATGTGTCGATACCTTGTCAAAAAGTGTCGACATTTACACATCGGAACCCAGAATTATAATGTAATAGATAATTTTGTAATATAACCGGTATAAATATACCGGTTTTATGAGCGAATAGGTCTACAACCTATATCGACACTTTTTAATATTGTGTCGGTACTTTATGTCCATAATGGAAGAAAAATGTGTCGATACCTTGTCAAAAAGTGTCGACATTTACACATCGGAACCTAGAATTATAATGTAATATATAATTTTGTAATATAACCGGTATAAATATACCGGTTTTATGAGTGAATAGGTCTACAACATATATCAACACTTTTTAATTTTGTGTCGGTACTTTATGTCCAGAATTATAATGTACTAGATAATTTTGTAATATAACCGGTATAAGTATACCGGTTTTATTAGCGAATAGGTCTACAACCTATGTCAACACTTTTTAATATTGTGTCGGTACTTTATGTCCAGAATGGAAGAAAAATGTGTCGATACCTTGTCAAAAAGTGTCGACATTTACACATCGGAACCCAGAATTATAATGTAATAGATAATTTTGTAATATAACCGGTATAAATATACCGGTTTTATGAGCGAATAGGTCTACAACCTATATCAACACTTTTTAATATTGTGTCGCTAATTTTAAGTAACGCGGTTTTTCTTCCTTCATTCAAATTATTTATATGTACATGTTTCTTATACACAATAGGAGTCATGTTGATACTTACGATATATGGAGATCGTTGTCATTCCATTCCGTCTTCGAAAAAATCAGTTGATGTAGGATGTGTGCTTGTACTCAAACTGAGCTTGACTTGAGGACATGTTAGTTTGTTATGTCCCTCACCGTTGCAGTACCCACATCGCCTAATTTTCTTCTCGACCTTGTTTTTTGGCACTTCTTTTCGCTTGCGTTGTTTTCGTTGAGGGTCACGAACGTTGTTTACTACAATGCTCTGGTTGGCTGAATCATTCAAACCAAACGAGTTTTCTAATTCTTCTATTAGTTTTTTCATCTCATCTCTTGCGGTTTTGAAAGACTCGTCTGTCTTTGATGCAATGTAGCATAACCTACTTGACGTTGAACGTAGAGCAGCGAACCTTGCCATTTGCATCACTTCTGGAGACACATTCAAATCAACATAACTGGGTACAGAAGCCTTCGCATCATTAGTCCACCTACTTTGAATCAAAGTCCCGGGCAAATATGTGTAGTCCAAGTGCTTCAAAATGTGAAGTTGATGGCGACACGGAAGTCCAACGGTCTCGAATTTTTTACAGGAGCAAATTAGAGTTTTCGTACGAGAATCAAAACTAATTTCAAATTTCCTATTTTTTTCTGCGTACTTTGACAAAATATAATGTTGACATTCATCTGATAAGGACTTAATCTCTGCCTCAATCCGGTACAATGTCTCCCGTATAAGTTCATCTTGGAACTCACGAAAAGATTCGCGGGTAAAAATCGCAGCGGCATGGCTTTCAAGGTCGACCAGTTTTGTGATCTGGAAGGGCTTCGTATGGGAACTTAAGTAATCCACTTTCAACTCGTTCATACGCATTCTACTAATTCCATCTTCAATTGCACGAACAACATCTAAATATGTCTTCTTGTGTTTCAGTGCAATAGCTAGTGAAGCATTCATAGACTCGCACCTTTGTGTTGAGCGAATATTGGCAAAGAAATGACCGGTTAGATATGCTTGTGCCCATAAGTATTGTGTATTTCCCTTCTCAATCACCCATGGATGCTTTTGGACGTTGAATTCTAAAACAACCGAACGCCATTCCTTGGTTATCCACCAGGAAGCCATGCATTTTGAGAATGCTGCTGTAAACTTTGGGTCACCAATGTTAGCTTGTGCATTGCGAGAAAGATGCCAAGAACATAATTTGTGCTTAGCATAAGGGATAACAGATTTGATAGCCCTCTGCATTGCCCTATCCCATCGGTGACAACTGAAATAGGTGATTTATTCATCATGGCTTCTAAAAAATTCTGTAGCACCCACTCGAAAGATTGAGACGTCTCGTCAGCGATTATGGTAGAGGCAAACACAATTGTGTTATGGTGATGATTGACACCAACAATAGGCATAATTGGTCGACCATACAAATTATCTTTGTACGTTGTGTCGAACGCAATTACATCACCGAAGTATGTGTAATCCGATCTCGATGTAGAATCCGACCAAATAAGATTATACAATGCCCCCGATTCGTCTACCGAGTATGTCATAAAAAACCCGGGATCATCATGTTTCTTATAATCAAAGTAGGCAATAAGCGCATTCACATCCCCATCAACGATTTCCTTTGCTTTACCTCTTTGAAGTGCATTGTAGAGGTCTTTATGTGTAAATCCAACATTATGATAGCCCCCTGCCTGCTGCGTTAAATAGTTCATTACTTGTGACGTGCCAACACCGACCTCTTTCAATGTTGTTGCCTCATCGATATCAGCCTTACTTACAGCTCTATTAGAACGTATAAATGGTGTCATAGCAGGTGTGCACAATGCATGATTATGTTTCTGATCAGACTTACTTATAACCCACTGATCGTTTGTATTTGTTGCTGTAATTACGACTCTAGCCTTATATCCTGTTCTTGTGACTGGCGTATGAGCACGTTGAAGATCAACAGTATTGACTTTTGATACTCGAAACCCTTCTTTGGAACAACAAAATTCTTGTGTCTTCACATTCCCTTCCACGTCAAGCCGTGTTGTTCCCTTACGTGCACTAAACCCATGTTCCCGTGCGAATCCCTTGTAAAAGTACCAAGCTTGATCACGTGAACAGAATAGCTGACCAACCAATTTGTCAGATTCATCAACATTATGTACTTCATGGCATTCCTCGGTTGGCTTAACATTGTCTACATCAGTATTATCCATGGCAAAAATTTTGTTGTGCTAGTTCAACGGTCCATAAGTTGATGGAGATGTAAGCAAAGGTTCATTTTGAACATGTTTCAGTCGTGCTGCTTTCAATAGGATGTGGTATTGGTAGTGATAGTTAAAGGGTGGGTACAACATTAAATTCGCAGTACATATTTAGGTATGTACAATAACTACAAGTATCGACCCAAAAAACAGCAAAACCAATAATTAAAAACAATAAACATATATATTACATATTTATTATTATATTTGGTTAATATTGTTAAATTTAAATTCTAAATATTATTTTATAAAATATCAAAATAATCAAATAATTTTTTGTGCAAATGAAATTATTAAATTAATATTGTAGGTGGAAAACATGAAACACTATTAAAAAAATTGAAACATAAATTACATAACTTTTAAAAAAAGTATCGATCCTTTCTATAAAAAGTATGGACACTTTCAATATAATAGGTAAAAATATGATGTAATAGGTAGCGCTTATATAATGTAATAGGTAGTGTTTATATAATGTAATAGGTAGTGCTTATGTTGTAAAGTATCTATCTTTTTTATAAAAGTGTCCATACTTTTTTCACTGTGGAAAACATTAATTTAAGGTTATCTTTTGAGTGAGTTTTAAGATATTAATTTAGTAATTATAGGCGTCTATTGATTTATTTTTTACGTTACGATATATATTATTATTAAATTAAAAACAATAAACATATATATTACATATTTATTATTATCTTTGGTTAATATTGTTAAATTTAAATTCTAAATATTATTTTATAAAATATCAAAACAATCAAATAATTTTTTGTGCAAATGAAATTATTAAATTAATATTGTAGGTGAAAAATATGAAACACTATTAAAAAAATTGAAACATAAATTACATAACTTTAAAAAAAGTATCGATCCTTTTTATAAAAAATATTGATACTTTCAATATAATAGGTAAAAATATGATGTAATAGGTAGCGCTTATATAATATAATAGGTAGCGTTTATATAATGTAATAGGTAGTGCTTATATTGTAAAGTATCTATCCTTTTTATAAAAGTGTTCATACTTTTTTCACTGTGGAAAACATTAATTTAAGGTTATCTTTTGAGTGAGTTTTAAGATATTAATTTAGTAATTATTGGCGTCTATGATTTATTTTTTACGTTACGTATATTATTATTAAATTAAAAACAATAAACATATATTACATATTTATTATTATCTTTGGTTAATATTGTTAAATTTAAATTCTAAATATTATTTTATAAAATATCAAAACAATCAAATAATTTTTTGTGTAAATGAAATTATTAAATTAATATTGTAGGTGGAAAATATGAAACACTATTAAAAAAATTGAAACATAAATTACATAACTTTAAAAAAAGTATCGATACTTTTTATAAAAAGTATTGATATTTTCAATATAATAGGTAAAAATATGATGTAATAGGTAGCGCTTATATAATGTAATAGGTAGTGCTTATATTGTAAAGTATCTATCCTTTTTATAAAAGTGTCCATACTTTTTTCACTTTGGAAAACATTAATTTAAAGTTATCTTTTGAGTGAGTTTTAAGATATTAATTTAGTAATTATAGTCGTCTAATAATTTATTTTTTACGTTACGGTATATATTATTATTAAATTAAAAACAATAAACATATATATTACATATTTATTATTATCTTTGGTTAATATTGTTAAATTTAAATTCTAAATATTATTTTATAAAATATCAAAACAATCAAATAATTTTTTGTGCAAATGAAATTATTAAATTAATATTGTAGGTGGAAAACATGAAACACTATTAAAAAAATTGAAACATAAATTACATAACTTTAAAAAAAGTATCGATCATTTTTATAAAAAGTATGGACACTTTCAATATAATAGGTAAAAATATGATGTAATAGGTAGCACTTATATAATGTAATAGGTAGCGTTTATATAATGTAATAGGTAATGCTTATATTATAAAGTATCTATCCTTTTTATAAAAGTGTCCATATTTTTTTTACTGTAGAAAACATTAATTTAAGGTTATCTTTTAAGTGAGTTTTAAGATATTAATTTAGTAATTATAGGTGTCTAATGATTTATTTTTTACGTTACGGTATATATTATTATTAAATTAAAAACAATAAACATATATATTACATATTTATTATTATCTTTGGTTAATATTATTAAATTTAAATTCTAAATAATATTTTATAAAATATCAAAACAATCAAATAATTTTTTGTGTAAATGAAATTATTAAATTAATATTGTAGGTGAAAAACATGAAACGCTATTAAAAAAATTGAAACATAAATTACATAACTTTAAAAAAAAATATCGATCCTTTTTATAAAAAGGATCGATACTTTACAATATATCAGGTAAAAATATAATGTAATAGGTAGCGCTTATATTGTAAAATATCTATCCTTTTTATAGAAGTGTCCATACTTATTTCACTGTGGAAAACATTAATTTAAGGTTATCTTCTGAGTGAGTTTTAAGATATTAATTTAGTAATTATATGTATCTAATGATTTATTTTTTATGTTACGGTATATATTATCATTAAATTAAAAATAATAAGCATATATATTACATATTTATTATTATCTTTGGTTAATATTGTTAAATTTAATTTCTAAATATTATTTTATAAAATATCAAAACAATCAAATAATTTTTTGTACAAATAAAATTATTAAATTAATATTATAGGTTGAAAACATGAAATACTATTAAAAAATTAAAACATAAATTACATAACTTTAAAAAAAGTATCGATCTTTTTTATAAAAAAGTGTAGACACTTTCAACATATTATAATGTAATAGGTAAATTTGCAATGCTATCGGTATAAATATACCGGTTTATTTATAAAATAGGTCAATATAAGCGCTACCTATTACATTATATAAGCGCTACCTAATATGTTATTGTACTTTATAATATTTTCGGTTAAATAATATAACATAACCGGTCTAAATTTTAATCGGTCACTTGTTTAACCGGTCACGCCGTATATTAACCGTTTTTTAGGCGCCGCACCTCAGAACTACCCATTCAAGCGCCATGTCTTCACAATATAATCAAAGAAAGCAACTTAAACGAAAACGAAAACTGAATGAACTGGATTTTAAAAACACTAAATACCCACAACAAACAATTCACTGGGTTTACAAAATACCCACATCAACCAAATACCCACAAGAGATCACCATTCAACAAAAAACACTAAACACAACAACCAAGAAGAAACAATCAAAATACTCACATCAGAGACATTGAAAAAAAAACACTAAATACCCACAAGAGATCACCATTCACTGGATTTTAAAATCTGGGTTTTGCTCATATGGAAACCAAGCTCTAAATCTCTTGGTTTTTTTACAGGGACAGTACAAACAATATATCCATCCAGGAATCAATTAAGGAAAGGAACAGCAACAGGTTTACAAAATCAAACGAAAAATGAGATGAATTCCAAGTATGGAGGTGGTGTTTTTTTTTGGGGGGGGGGGCTACGGTGGGAGGAGGGGGAAGGGTAGTTTTTGATATATCATATGTTTTATTTTATTTAATAGATTTTTATTTATTAGATTAAAAAATAAGTATTAAGGGGTGACGTGATTTGTTTTAATTGGTCAGTGAAATTTATTTTTAACGGAATTGACGAATGAAGCAAACATGTAACGATTTATATTTGATATGGTAAAACATTTCAAAAAATATTTTAGGCGATAATTTGATACAAATGATATAATCTAAAGGATAATGGAACATTTAAGCTTTTTTAAAAAAAATGGAGTTTCAAAGTTGAACGAGCCATAACTTTTTTAAATACTTTGATTACAACTTGATTTTATATATTTTATACCATAACTTTGGTTTAGTTTTGCAAAAGTTTAGTATAATATAAAACATGATGAAAGTTCGGGACAGATCGGAATCGGGTCGCAATTAGAATCGAGTTAGGGACAAAGCCGTTCACTGCCCTACCTACCTACCCCATTGCCATCCCTATAAGTGGTACATGGCTTGAATTTTTGGAATGCGAACTCTTATAATTGGTTCTCATGCAAAAGAAAAGAAAAGAAAATGAATCCATAATGGTTTTATTGTCTTTAACATAATGGTTAACACGGAACGATTTGTTTAGCAGCATGGAATTCCTTATCCTGCAAAGCACTGTATCTACATCAACATCCCACCACCAACACAGGAATAGATACGATCCCACGCTGCTGACATGCAACCAAATCAACACAAATACACTAACAGCAAGGTGAAAAAGGTAAGAAATTCTGGCCACCAGCAAAGCTTAGTTAACTCGGCTTATGACCAGGAGAGAGCGGGTGTGGAAAACCTCGATTTTTATAAATATCCTAGCTCTGGCGAAGCTTCATGTCACTTGGCTTACTACCCCTAAATGCTGAAAGGGAGAAGAAAGACCTTGTCCCTGAAAAACAAATACAAGGGAAAAAAGATCGGAACTTCGCAACTAAAAGAACCTACCATGGCAAAGCAAAAAGGAAATTAATAATGGAAATGGAAGTGGACCTTTAGTAGTGGAGGCAGTAGCTGAGACACTGCCCTTTCGCGATTTTTGCATATCGAATGCGCTAATGCCTGATTGAGCTACATAAAC
Source organism: Hibiscus syriacus (assembly GCF_006381635.1). Classification (NCBI taxonomy): domain Eukaryota; kingdom Viridiplantae; phylum Streptophyta; class Magnoliopsida; order Malvales; family Malvaceae; genus Hibiscus; species Hibiscus syriacus. Next base: position 122,285 of record NW_024063359.1, on the reverse strand, counting down.
AAAGCATGCAGTACTTTCGTAAGAAAACTCGATGAAGATTCATGGAATGGTAATGTTCACAACTATTTGGTATTTCCTCGAAACATGAACAAAGAAGCAAAAACAGACAAGCTATAGAATAATGGAACTGCAAGCATGAAAGTGGCTACTTCTATGCTTTTGACCTACAGCCACCTCAAATCTATCTATACGAGACAAACAGTTTGACAGAAAACAAGCATGTAAATATTTAGGCAAAGGATAAAATATACCAGATGGAAGCTCATGAGCATCCAGGTTGTGTTCATAGTTCTTTGCATGAAGGGCAGCCTTTCGTAGTAGGTTATCAGCATTTTTCTTATTATAAACTTTTGAATCTTCTGTGTCATCCTCTCCTTCAGAAAAGACAGATGGGCTAGACCAACCAGTTATATTTGCATCGCCCTTACTCTTCCGGGCAAACTTCAACAGCCTCTTCAATCCCTTAGGAGCATCCTTTTGGTAGACCATTGCTGGAGGATTTTCAGCATTTCCCCATTCAGTGGTATCAGCTTCACTACTTTCTTCTTGCAGCATTTGTGACAGAGAGTGACGGACACGAGGACTAGCCGATTCAACTGGTGCAATGCAAGCTGAAGAGGCAATTTCACCTGTTTGGTCATCACACTGGTCAGGCAGGTTCTGATGCTCGTCTATTTCTACCCAAGCAGTTGGTGAGATGGTTGATTCTTCCACACCTTGTGAAGACCCATCAATATTTTTTAAGCCCTCTTCAAACTCCGGAGCAAGTTCATCAACAATCACATCACATTTCTGGTGGTCATTCACCTGTGTTTCTGGCTGATTAGCATCATCACGATGATCCAATGATGATAAAGACTCACCATGATACTCATTCACTGGAACAGAAGCATTAACAAGGACATCACTCTCTTGAACATCAATTGAACTTTCAGTATTTCTCAGAGGGCCCTCCAACTTGGGACTTTTTATCTTTTTAACACCACCAGTGGTAGAGGTCAATCCAGAACCTTTGCGGAGAAATGGCTTTGATTCCAGTGGAACTACAGTACTTTTCTTTGTTGCCTTGTTATACAAACTAGGCTTTGCTGGAACCACCCCGGATGAGTCTCCACCACGTGCTGCTGCAACTTTTGTCCAAGTAGTTTTGTTGCTTGTCATCAAATTTTGCTGCAGCTTCTCATTCACACTCATTGAACCTCGTTTATTAGCCTGGGTGGTGCTCACATTTCTTCGTTGTGGCTGGGAGCTTTCCACTTTAGGACTCACTCGAGGCACCGATTGTGCTGACTGAGGTTTCCGAGACGTTGGCATGGTGCCTGCAGAAGAGATTCCATCTGAACTTTTAGCTGGTGGTGGTCCTTTTGTTCTTGGTGACGGTGTTGAAGGCCATGACTTACGAGTAGCAGGCAATGGGGATGTTCTAGATGAGATCTTCTTCACACTTGAAGGTTTTGTGGTTTCTTTTGCAGTTTCCTTTGTTGTAGCTGGCTGAGAAGGAATTTTTTGTAACTTATGGGAATTCTTAGCAGAATTTAGGGCCTTAGTAGGAGGATCCTTTTTGCATAAATTATTCACTTTTTTGGAAGCCATTTCTGCTTTCCCCTCATCAAGAATTTTCTGCATTGCTCTAAACTTTTCTTCTTTTTCAGTGCGCTTTCCAGCATTTTCTCCTCTAAGTTTTTTATCCCTCTTCTCCTTGTAATGGTCATAAATTCCAACTCTCTGCTCTGGAGACAGATTTTGTCTGACTTTAGCTTGAGGCTTGCTACGGCTAACAGGCTGATTTTCCATCATTCTTTTGAACATTGATTCAACTCTGCTTCCTTTTTTCGACTCCATTCATCTGAGCTTTTCGACCTTCCATTAGCTTCCTCTTCTTGGATTATATCTGTGACCACATGAACATCTATTGGACTAGACGATCTCTCTTCCAGCCTTTCTACATTCACATCAGCAGTCTCATCAATGTTTTGTGCTTCATTTCTAGTATCAGATTCCAAGTTAACTTCTGCTGAACTCCCCATTATATCATTATCAACAAAATTATCAGGAGGCTCTGGAACAGGATCTTCAGAAGTATTCTGTGGTTGGCATTGGTAGGAGGATTCACTCATACATGAACTCCATCTTCTCAATACAGCCTTATTTGCGCCAAGAGAGATGTTTGTTAAGGAGTTCCTTACAGGAACATCAGGAATCTGATCCCTTTGTTTTCTTTCAAAAAGATTTATTGCATCTTGAACACTCATACGCTGAACGTTATGCTCAGGTTTCTTAGTCTGTCCTGATCCTTCCTCTTCACTATCTTCTGAAGCTACATCTGTTTGAGACCACATCTTTTCTCTAGCAGGAATAAGGCTCTTAATGGTCAGAGCAGGGGCCCTACGTGAGCCACCCCTCCCTATTTGAACCCTTCGCATGGGAGATGCCGAACGTCTAGGCGATGCAGATCTTATAAGAGCTCGACTTCTTTCTGCAGATGTTTGAATCTCATCACTTGAGTCAGAAGATTCCTCACTATCAGTTGAGCTCTGACGTTCGACCTGGGCAGCTTTGGCTGGTGAAACACCATATTTAACTGGCGTTTCTGAACTTAACGGCTTTGATATTTGATTATTTCCATCAGTCTTGTTTATTTTGTCGCTCATTGAAGCAAAAGTGGACGAAGGCTTTTCATCATCTGACAGAATAGCAACTTGACTCTTTTGGTTCAGCTCTAGAAACTTGTACAAAAAGTTCCTGCAATAGACTCAATAATATTATCCTTTGCTTATAATTCAATTCAACAAATGTTATATATGAGAAATACCAAAACTTTGGTAAAAGTATCGCATTACAAATTCTTTGGAAAAATGAGAATTCAAAAGATCCAAGCACTTTTTTGGAAGGCAACTTACTTCACATCATTTGCTCCAAAAATTTCAGAAAATTTGGCTAGATGAGTGATTTCTTCGTAGGAGCAGGTTTCTCCAGCCGCCTGGTTAAAAGCAGCAACTAAATCACTTCTTAATGCTGACAGTCTTGAGTCCATAGCACGTAAGAGCTCATTCCTAGCAATAAACTTTCCATACGTTGGTTAGGATTTTCGGGAGAAATAAAACACCCTAACAAACTAACTATAATACACACACATACACACGCACAAACACACACATATATATATTATTAGTGAACTTACTTTGAGGAAACTGACGATGAATTGTTGACTTCAAACTGCAGAGATCAAATACATATATTAGTGGCAGTAACAAATATGGTGAAATATAGTGTAGAATAATAAGAATGGAGGTTACTTTGGATGCTAGCAGCCCATCTTTTGAGTTGCTTATATCTGCTGAACAATGAAAGCGAGCAGTTAATTTCTCAAGTCTCTAGGCATTTATGTATGATTGATGAAACACAAAATTACTGAGATTCAGAAGACAGACAAGGGACAATACTTTTGTTCGCAATTAGTTTAAAAAGAAACCTCCATCGAACAATTCTAAAGTTGCAAGCTCCGGTTTGCAATGCAAATAAATAGAAAGTCAATAAGGAATTGCACTCCTTTTATATGCAAATAAACTAAAAACAACAACAATGAGAGAGAACGTAGAAAGGCAATGAACAGTGTGCTACGTTAAATTTGCTTGAACATAACAATTACCCTTTTTGCTGCTTCGAATATGATCTTGGTGACCCTGAGAAGATGAAACGTTGTTAGTGATGACTATACGTATAATTAAGGTTAAAATACGCAGTTGATCCTTGTACTTAGGCAAATTTTGAAATTTAGTCCCCATACTTAAAAATTAAACCAGCTTACTTTTTCGATTTAAAATTTCTACCCCAATAATTGACATTGATAATAATTTCAGTCAAAGTTCGCAACCTAGAGATCATAATGATTTTCTTATGAGGTTTGTACGGGTGTATTGATGGAAAATTTTGATGAAAAATACTAAGAATGTAAACTATTGAATTGAGACTTTTAAATCGAAAAAGTAAAAGGATTTGATTTTTAACTTTTTGAGTCTAGGATTAATCTCAAACTCCACTCAACTACACGGACCAGCAGAATACTTTGACCTAGGCTATAATTAAATATCTAGGCAGTTAAAGACACATGCAAGATATTCATTTACCTGAGCATACAAAGAAAGTTGAAACTTTCTGGTTTCCTCCAAAAGAGAGATCTCACCTTCAATACCTTTAGCAGTATCCACCAGCTCAGTTGAACTAACAAGATGTAGGAATCTGAGAAAGTACAAAGGGGGTGACCACCAGCAGAAATAAAAATGGGAAAAATACTTAAGACACTATACGGGAAAATGGAGAACCTGGTGAAAGTAGATTTAGTAAACCAGTGGGCAGAGTTTAAATTGTTGGGAAGTTGCAGTTTGTAGTCAGCATTGGAGCCTTGGGTGTACAAGTTATCTAGCCCTGGTAAATGGGGCAAGAGCTTTTCCAGAACACCAACACCCACTTTTTCTACTTTGTTGTCATTACAAGTATATGCCTCATACCTAAAAATTATTAAAAAGGGAGAGAGGGATATACAATTGAACACATCAGAGAAAGAGAATTCCATTATTGATAAAAGGGTAGTTAGTAACTATTTTGCTCAGACCAGGGATTTAAATTGCTGTTACGGTAGCGTTTTCGGCTTTGTTTATCGTGGTTGCAACAATAGTAGGTGCTATTGCAGTCATTGTGGTTGTGAAATAACGGTTTAGGACGGCACCTTTACCGCTATATAACTGCTTCTATTTCAATAGCAGACCGCTATTTAAATCCCTGGTTGGGACTCTTCATTCTTCATGAAGTACCCATTTCCATGGTTGAACCCAGGGGGTTGGAGGAGGCGGCCGCCCCCTCAAATTCTTATATATTTGTAGATATTTTATTTTTATTTTTATTGATAATCTACTTTGGCCCACTAAAATTTTATAAGTTCACCCCAGCATAAAATCTTAGTACCAGCACTGCCCATGTTCGACGGGATGTGACCTCCAAGATCCTCCAAATAAATGAAAACTTAGAAAAATCTAACTATGTCCGTGCTCAAGTAACATAGGTTAGTAGAGTTACCTGTTTTCAGAAGGCAGGATCTGAATGGTGGCGTAATCTAAAGGCGAATGTCCTCCATTTCCATCTGCGTCCATCTTTTTCTAAATGTTTCTGGGTAATCTAACAAAATCAAAAACAAAAAACGAATTGTTAGTAGAAACGGGAAAAAAATCCAGTTCTTCTAGCTCTGGAGCTGCATTATTGGAGTCGGATCTGAAGAGTGAGGAATGCACCAACCACTATCTATTACCTACAAAACCTTTAGCTTTTTTCAGAAAAGGACACAAATCAAGATCGACTACCTTTGCTTTCAACCTCAACTTGAAATAGTAGTAAGCAGCAGCAACTGAAATCGAAATTCTTGATTTTGACCAAACAAGATGCAGATTTGGTGGTGTGATTTGGATTTCATGAAATGACAAATTCGAAAACAGAAAGATACTATGAAATAAATGAATGTACCTTCTTTCTTAAACTTCAAAATGAAGCAAATCAAGCTCTGTGTGTGTCTGCGGACTGTGTGCCTTACGCTTCTCTTTTGAGCCTATGGAGATTGGAGCGTGAACTCGAATCAAGCTGTGTGTTTGTTCATTTGTGTCGGATATACTGGATTTTTTTATGAATAATATATTTTTGTGATATAAGGAATTTACAAGTTTTGAACTTAAAAAAAAATACAATTTAGCAATATTAAATATTTTTGGGTATAATCGTATAAGTGTCTGATTTATCGATCTATATAGAATATTGTGAAATTATGTTATTCTTCTAATCGAATTTGCCTCATTCATAACCCTATTAATATATAATTCAAAATTTTTATTTTTATTAAAGAATATGGTGTCTTATCTTATCAAATCAATTAATTATTAATGATATTAAATAATTGATTAAAAAATATTACTTTTATGATATATATATATATATATATATATATGCTCAAAATATTAAATGAATTAGATTTAATCTGATTCTTTTTTTATTAATTTGGGGTGAGTACAAAATAATATTCAATTAATATTAAACGTTTATATTTAGTATTCGCTCAAATTTAAGACCTCAAAAAATAGTTAACTCTTTTACTACTGAGATCACTTGATCTGTGCTAAAAAAATTAATTTTTATGTTAACTAATTAATAGTTATGTTATTGTTTTAGACTATAACATTAATAATAATATAATGATAAAATTGTATAAAAATTAAATTGAACATGTCAAATGAATTTAGTAATAAAAAGAATATTATTTCTCGTAAATGTTTTAAATTTGAGTAGTTGTATTTGCAAGGTGTGCATGTATTATCAATAGATTAATAAAATTTTGAATAGATACTAAGTTATAATCATTACATATATTAAAAAAATAAATTTAAATTTTTTTATTAATCTGTGATAAGTATAAATTAGTATTTATTCAAAGATATCTATTAACCACTTAACATTAAACGCTCACACCCCCTCTTGGTGCTCGAACATGTGACCTCAATGAATAATAACAATTTATTTATCACTGAGTTCGCTCAATTCGTGCTAAGTTTTAAATTAAATAAATTACGATGATGACAAATCATAATTTAAGCAAGATTCTATTTTTCCCTTTAATTTTTAATTAATTATTTTAAAGTGATGGAAATAAATTTAAATTGTTGATTAATTATCTTTCAACTGAAAATTTATTTTATTAAATAATGGCTAAATTATAAAAAAATTATTTTATCATAATAAAGTTTAAAATTCATAACTTTACATGAATCAAATGTGTGGATGGATGAATGGATGGACCACCCACGAACGGGAAGGGTAAAGTGAAAAGCTTGAAGATGGAATAAAGAGTCGGAATTGGAATTGGAATTGAAATTGGAATTGGACCCTATACTTATTCCCCATGCTGTATAGAGTCTAAATATCTATCTCGACTGCATTTGCACCATTTCCTTTCTTCTTCTTTCCTTTCCTTTGCTTATCATTCAAGTTCAAGGCTTTCCAAAACAACCCACACTCCCATTTCAGATGCTTCACTCCAAAACAACCCTACCCAACTCAAATGAATTGCATGTATATGTACGAACCAAGCGACCTTAACAGTTAAAGAAATTAGTATTATCTTAGAGGTTTCAAGTTCAAGCAATAGCGGATGCACATGTAACTAAGAGTGGGCACGTGCCTACCCTATAAACAGAATTTTCTTCGGTTAGTTTATATATTTTATTAATAGTGCCTACCCTAAAATTTTATATGTGTCCACTTCATTAAAAAATTCGTGATATTAGTATATGTGTGCCTACCCTAACAAATATTTCTGGATCCGTCACTAAATTCAAACAAGCCGTTTACCAAAGTGTAGGAATATTTGTTAGTAAATGATTGAAAGTCACATAGATTATCTTATAATAATAAAAGATAAATAAACTATCCTACTAGATTTTATTTAAAAATCTAATAATAATATTTCTTTGAGAATAAGGAACATGTGAGAATTCTTCAAGTTGAAGAATCTTCTAATTCTACACTTGAAGTTCACGTAAATCCTCAGTTATTTTTTACACGTTTATTGATTGAGATACTCTAATCGAAAATACTTAAATCAATAAACTTTTAGTTTAAGTCATATTAATATATACAATGGTAGATTCATAAATATTTTTTTAGGATTGACACATATATACAAATAAAATAATTTTTGAATAGGAAATACGCCATTAATAAAATATATATTTAATGAAAATAAATTCAAATTTCAAAATAAACATGCATCACGGCCCACGCTAGAAAACAATAGATCCGCTGCTGGATATATATGCGGTACAAGTCGAGAAAAAATGAATAATTTTCTTATATAAAGTTATTACCTAATCTGATGCATATAAATTATTTTTTCTCTTAAATAATCCTAACATAGTATCTATTCTGATAAATATCATTTATAATTTGTTAGAAATTAAGTAGAACATAATTCAGTAATTAACATGAGGATTTAAATAACTTAAAAATGAATAATGAATAATGAAATTCAATATTCAAATTTATTACCCATAAAATGAAAGTGAAATTGAATATTCATTTTTTTGCACTTAATTATTTATTAAAAGTAAGGTCAATCTAAATAATGGATATTGAAGGTCGGCGGTGCCTACATTTTTCGTGGATAAATGGTTAGAATATTCAAATATAAGTATTACTCAAATTTTTAAAAAAAATTAATATGTTAAAAATAGATATTTATAAATATTCAAATATGTAATATGCATTATCATCCTTTGTATTAGGGACGGATTCGAAATTTTATACCAGGAGATAAACCTCTAAAATTTTAGAAGCGGATGAATTTATAGAATTCCAAGGGATGAAAATTTTTTATAGGAAAAAATTAAAATATATGATAACTTTAAATTTTTAGACGGTGATTGTCCCAATCTGTCCATCGGTAGATCCTTATTTTATCCTATCAACATATATTTGTATATATATTCTTATTTTATTTGTTTTTTCTTCAATTGAATTGATATCTAATTAACTATGAGTCTATGATATCAAATTGCATTAAAAGATTTTTATGTTAAATAAACCATTTCTTCCTTAGTTAGACCATGCCTAAACCAGGCAATGCCCTTTCTTGTATATATGCCATTGGGCAATGAAAGTACCTAGCAGGTACCCTTTTATAGGACCTACACAAATTGGTCCATATATTGATTTAATTCAATTCACAATAAGTTGAAATTAGTCATACGATCATTAAATATTATTTTATAAATTTTAAATCTAATTATAATCTTATTTAAAGAGGAGTGAAAAAAGGACTTAAAAGGAAATAAAGGAAATTGTTCTTAGTGAATTCAAAATCCACGATAAAAAATTGTAAGAAAATAAAGATGAATAATTTAACAAACCAATTAAATATACTTTATCGATTATTAAATAATTCAGTTAAATTCTTGTACTAAAAAAATAATCCAATAAGAATAAATTTTAACGCAATTAACATTTAACGTTTTAAAAAGTGACAGAATTTATTATTCTTCATTTGCGGTTCCAATGGAACAAAATATTTCATTTGTAGAGTGGAGCTTAAAAACTTCAAAAATATTAATTCTATTAAAAAATATTTTTAAATTGTGAATACTTTTTATGAATAGTCTAGAGTTAGTATAACATAATATATGTCTAGAATTTCCTTGGTTAATTGATAATTGAAAATTGATACGCACACATATATAGTTATTCAGACTCGAGACTCGAGGCACCCTTCTCTCCCTCATGCTCTTGCGCCTTCCTTGGTCGTTTGTTGCTGCTGCTCCAGGATCCACATTGTTTTGCTTAGGTGTTGCCTGCTGAGGTGTAGCACTCCCTTCCTTTTGATAGCTCGACCTTGCACTCAACATATTAAATATGTTAAAACTCGATCTTCCTTGATAATTTTCATTAGTGTAGATATTAAATTGATTCATTTAATAAGTACATTAATTTGAATCGATTTTTATAATAGAATAATCAAACTATCTATTTAATGATAAAAGGATTAATTTGAACATGTCCTTGTAATAAAGGGACCTATCGGGTACTTTCACCTTCATGCCACAATTATAGTGCAATCAATCATGTTATGAAATTATACTCAAATTCCCAATGATTCCTCAAAACGCTGTAAAATTCAACGCAATTTTTGTATACCTGATCTTTAACGGTTTCAATCTTCTTTGTCTTTGTATGATTCACGAATGGTTCAAAGAGAAAGCAAAGTTGTTGAAGGCTTCCTTTTCTGTTTCCTGTTCATATTGTTGAAGGCTTTATGAAAGCATTTCCGGAGTTTGAAAGTCATGGAAGGATCAAAAAAGTCTTTTGTCAAAATATAAAGATAAACTCGAGAGTAGATATGGGCTTTGTCATTGCTCTGCTTCACATTAATTATCTGTTAAAAGTGTTAGTAGACACTCGATATATTTAATAACTCAAATTATTATTAATACGAACAAAATATAATACAACGACATAACTTCGATACTAACTTGGGCTAATTTACAAATATCATAAACAAAGCTTTGCTAAACTTTCTCAAACTCTCGAATTTACCAACTCTCCCTCTTATTTTTTCTCTCACTCATTCGTATCATTCGCCCAAATACTAAACTACAAACATATATATAAAAGGGTATATTAACCGCCTAAGTATTCATTCTTAATTAATTATTTTGTAAGCTGCTGCCTTTACGTGTTGATATGCTGCCATTACCGAGTGCTTCCCAGTGGCGGATCCACGTTCATATTAATGTATGTGTGTCCACCTTAAACTTCTATGATATTCATCCTAAAATTTTATTATATTATTAATATATGTGTATCTATCCTAAAACAATTTTTTAAATCCGCCGTTGATACCACCTTATCAAGTTTGTGATCTTAGCTTTTTGACACCAAAACATTACTTGCCGTAGTAAAACTTAGATTTTACACCTTATCCTCTGCCATCTTAATTTGCTTCTGCCACGTTAATTATGTTGCCACCACTATTTTTAATTAATCACTTGTGGTGAACCCATCTCCATTTGCGTAGCCAAAGACATAAAAAGATAATTAACCGAAATCCCACAGTTTATTAAAAAAACTAAAAGAATTAGGCATAAATATTCACAAGTTAAGTATATTCATTTAGGAATAATTATGATAACCATAAGAGCTTTATTTAGGAAGGGTCAAGATGTACCAATATTAGATAAAAGATTTGAAAACCACATAAAAGCACTTACAGGTGGTATTCAATCTAATTTACACATGGGAGTTATTGGATTTAAAGTTAAACCAAACTATTTTATTTCCATAACTAGTCCATTAATTGAAGAATGTTTATGTTTAAGAATTCAAACCAATAATTTTGTTATTAAAGATTTAGCAGAATATCTAGCAATCAGTTGCACTGCTATAAATGAATATACTAATGTATGTGAATTGTTTATATGTTGAAAATCGATGATCGAGTAGTTCGTGATTATAATCGAAATCGAAATGAATCGGTTATAAAGTGATCGTAGGATAAGCTGGTGAGGCACCAGGTGAGTGCAATTTACATATTTTATATTCGATATGAGGATAGCTTGCGATGAGCCAACCTCGAAGGTTTTCGATTGAAAACAATTTGAATTATTTTATAAAATATCTTTATACTGATTTACTAAATGATTTTTATATGATTTTGGTTTGAATAACTCAAATTATTTTATTCGGTATTTTATTTCATATCATGTGAATATTTTTAGGTATGAACTGTCCAAATTTGGTTTTATATAAATGATTTTATATTCGATTATATGAATGAATGGTTTTTACACAAATTAGTAATTAGACATTGTACATTGTTTTTCTGATACTAGTTATAGGGGATAAGGGTGCAGAAACGATTTTACACAAGTATTTTACAAGGATGGTGATACAAAAGAAAGAGAACGAAAGATTACAAAGAAAAACCTAAGAGAACTAAGCTGGGCATGAGAGTGGTAGTGGAAAAGGTGATGCTAAAGGTGATACAAAAGGTGATAATCCAGGTTCTCCCTTGCCTCTCCTTTTATAGATTCCATTACCAAGCTACTTCCAATTTATTTTGAAGTCTGTCTTGGTAGTCTTCCACGTGTTGGTGCTTTTATTTTTGTCTTCTTATGGTGACTTCCACGTCTTGTACTTTTCTCCTTGTGGTGGCTTCCACATCTAGTACTTTTATTTATTATTGTCTTCATTCTCTTTAAGACTTTGACAATTTTTATCCTTCTAGCATGTTGTCTAAATTCATGGTCTCGATTTCGTCCAAATGTAAAGATTGCAGTGACAATGGTAGTGAGTTTCAATTGTCTCATGAAATGTTTATTCCTTCGATTATATTGTTTGGGTAGTCCTCAATTTCCATGTCAATTATTTTTTGTAATAACTTTATGGCTTCAATGTCTGTTGTGTTACCCTTATAGTTTTGATGTACAAATATTCTTCGGTCATCGGTCCAACATTGTTTGGTATTATCATTCAATATATTTCTTGCTTCTGTTTTTAGATCGTGTCCTGCTTGGATTTGATAGTAGATTATATTATTATAACACTTTTCAATAGATGACTGTAAGTTGTTTTTGTATTCATTTACTACACAAAGTTTTGGTCCTCCATGTACCTTAGTGAAAGTTCAAATTTGATATCGCTGATAGAATTTTTCTTTTTCAGCTATCTAAATTAAACTATTTATATTAAGATGAAAATAATAATAATGATAATCTTGAGGAATATATGTATATAACTTAGATTTTATAAAGGTTAAAAAATCTTTCAAATGATGAAAAGAAAAGTTTTGTACAATTATTTTTCTAACAAAACCCCATTCAATACTTTTTATATCAAACGATTCATGATCCAGTCTAAATTTAATTACTGAAATTTTTTCTCCAATAATATTTGTATAGACATAAGCTTGTAGGAAATATTCTGAAAAAAAAAACATTTTTGAATAGAGCTTGTTGGTTGCAAATTGCTCTATCTATTTTAAAAAATATTTCTCTTGATAATATTATTCTAGCTTTATTATATACATATTATCTATATAATTTTACTAAAATAGGATTTTTTGTTTTTATCAAGAAAATATTGACATGTTTCAAGAAGATTGTTTATCTCATCATCTTTCAAAAACCCTATTTCTAATTCTTCCCAATCTCTATAGATTATGGTGTTTAGTAATAATTCTTCAACCTTATTTTTTTTAGTTGTTTCTTTAACTAAAGTTTCAGAAAGTATAGAAAGAGCTCTTCTAAAATTTGTTCTTTCATTAGTGATATGGTTTTTTCATATCTCATTAATCAAATTATATATTTTTGTTTCTAAAATAGGATTATAAAATTCTTTTATTTCTTCTTTTTTTGGTTTATGACTGTTGTTGTTTCAACAATGATTCAACATTTTTTATAACTTCAACATAACTTTCTTGATATACTGAAATTGGATATTGTGACCACTGCAATTGGCATACTGAAGGTGTCATCGAAAATTGTTGTACAACTCATTTCGGATAGAAAACATAATATCCTTGCTTAGGATAATACATTATCAGATGTTGTACTAGCACAAATCCTTTGTTAGGGTTTTGTTGTCTCGAAATCTCTTCGTTAGGTTTTTTCCGAACGGTTGTCCCTTCTCTTACAGTTTCTGGAGGCTTTTTTACTCCATCCATAAGACTTGCTAAGAAAATCAACAATAACATTGTTAGTACCCTTAATATATAAAATTTTAAAATTAAATGTACATAATTCATTATATTATATAATTCTTCTTGGTATTGTCTCCAATTTTTTATTGGTGATAAATTGTTTATGTAACACCCTTAACTCATATCCGACCCGAATACAAGACTGAGGTGTCACATTGACTTTTCAAAACCTTGACTCTTATAGAAAATCCCGGGAATTTTTAAAACTTTCATTAAAACGAAATACTTTAATTTACATAAGACCATAAAATACAAAATCGATCAGAGTATTCGTAATTAACACTTATTACATGCCAACACTCTATACATAACCAAGTACATACTTTGTCAATTACTTTTGATCTGATCTCTTAGTAGTATTGCTGTCCGTGCTACTTCTATTTCCACTTTTCCTGATTCTTGGTACCTACGTGTAAATCACTTACACGCTAAGTCATAGACTTAGTGAGGCAATAAATGAATATGCAACAATAAACTTGTGAATGTTCATACTTACAATTGGATCATGACATTTCAATATGCATGTATCTATCACAAGATAACATATAATGCACATACGAAACTTACCTTCTTGTATCACTTTCACTGTAAATCGGTATTTCAATTGCATAGCCCATGTATATTATTGAGATTAGAGGTATGTGAGTGCATTGAGGTTGTGCACTAATACTGTCACCACAGCTCGTATCTATTCCCTCATGGGGCACCGAACCTTAGTTCAGTATTCGTCTCGTAGGACTCCTACATCCCGAAGGACTACGTCCCGAAGGACTTCTCCTTAAGAACCACATACATAATACAATGGCTCCAATCAGTGTACCGAAGTACCACATATAGGTTCCACATAATTATATATATGTCCCGAAGGACCACGTAGAACCCTCGACTCTTGGCATGACAATTACACCTATAGTTCTCATATCGTATACTATGGGCATTATTCTTATTTTTCATATGTTCATGTACTCATGTCATTTCTCTTGTGATCATGTAGCTCATGTCATTTCTCTTGTGATCATGTAACTCATGTCATTTCATATCATGTTCTCATATCACATGTCATATCACATATCATATCACATGAACATATATATGTCTTATGCATGTATCACAATAATTATCATGTATGCATGTTCACATCTACTGTATTATAAAAATCAACATAGTGATTAGACTTATCAAAAGTCTTATTCCATTATAATATACATATAGTATGCACTTACGTTAGCTTTGCTTTGATTCGATTTTAATCCTTTGATCGTTCCGGAATAAGCTTACTTTTAGTATCTACATAATCACACATGGATCTATATCAGTATTATAACTAATATACTCTAATGGTTCACTCTTTAGACTAAGAGAAAAGTCAATTTCATCTTTTAATGAAGGTATGCATCGATGCACTACTGATGCATCGGTGCATAAAAGGTATTCGATGTAGTATTATTGCTGGGATGCATCGATGCACTCCTTATGCATCGATGCACTCCTTATGCATCGATGCACCGATTGCATTCGATGTTTCACTATTAATAGGATGCATCGATGCACTACTTATGCATCGATGCATGAATTGCATTCGATGTATTTATTTTAAAAGAGTGCATCGATGCTGTTGAAAACATTTTTGATATTTCGATATAACAAAATTAAGTTAAATGAATTTTAAGATTTCACAAATGATTTTACAAATTTATATTCAATTAACCGAATATCAAATTATTACTCCAAGTTTTTCAAGATCAATTTTAATCCTTACTAAATGTGTAAAATTGTGATTTGTACTTAAACTATTTTTGAAACAATTTTCACAAAGTATTTTGAAACAAAAACAAGCCTTAAATCAATTATTCAAATGCATGCACCGATGCATCAGTCCATGCATCGATGCATCAATGAATTAATTGAACATCGAATGCATTCCATGCACCGATGCACTCTCCATGCATCGATGCACTCTGAATATTTTCAAAACATCGAATGCATTTGATGCATCGATGCACAAGCCATGCATCGATGCACCAGGCTATTTTTCAAACATCGAATGCATTTCATGCATCGATGCACACTTGGTGCACCGATGCATCAAGTGTTCCAACGGTCAAAATATTTGAATTTTACACGAATGCACCGATGCATCCTTGATCATGCATCGATGCATGAGACGCTCCACCTAGAAAAATTAATTGTTTTCACACTTAAACGGCTCTATTATCCCCACTAATTATCACCAACGTTCAGAATTGATTCAAGGGGTATTTAAACAAGTTCTGGAGCCATTGATCAAAAACAAGAAACATCAAGCAACTAGAATCAAGAGAGAATCAAAGAGAAAGCATCAAACCTCAAGTTTGAGCATTTCAAGCCTATTTTTTTATCCAATATTCATTTGCTTTCAAGAACACTTTTGTACTCAATTGTATTTATCTTTGAGTGTTCTTTTCTTTGTTCTAGAATTGTGCAAACATCTTACCTTGTGAGGTTTTCTTGTAAGTTTGCAAATTTGTAATCTTCCCTTTGAAAAAAAGAGTGTTCTCAAGAGTTGGGGTATACTCTTGAGGGATTTTGTAAGGTTATCTCTTTGGCCTCAAAAGAAAGAACAAATTAGTGAATTTGTTGGAAAATCCTTAGTGTGGATAGCTAAGGTAGTGGACGTAGACTTTGTTTGAGAAAGTCGAACCACTGTAAATCGTTGTGCAATTACTTTCAATTTTCTGCAAAAGCTTCCACGAAATTTTTAATTGCCAATTCACCCCCCTCTTGGCCGATTCCGTCGATCGATTAACTCAACAATTGGTATCAGAGCTTGACTCATTTGAAGGTTTAACCACCTCTTGAGTAGATCCGGGAAGAGTTATATCGATAATCAAAGTCATCAATGGCCTCCGCTTCAAACTTCGACTCCGGTCTCGATTCGATGCCCGTCAACAAGCCTCCTTTCTTCAATGGGGCTAATTATGCCTATTGGAAGAATAGAATGATGTACTTCATTCAAGCAAGTGACATGGGAGCATGGAATGCCGTAGAAGAATGATACATCAAGCCTCTCACTCATCCAAGGTTGTGGAGTGAAGAAGATACAAGAATGTTCCAGCTCAATTCCAAATCCATCCATATTATTTTTTGTGCTCTTGGACCAGATGAATACGGAAGAGTTTCATCATGTACAACCGCCAAAGAAATATGGGACAAGCTTCAAGTCACACATGAAGGTACCGATGAGGTAAAGAAATCAAAAATTAGTATTCTAACGCATAGCTATGAAAATTTCAGGATGAAACCAAATGAAGACATCAAAGCTATGACGAATAGATTTTCAACGATTGTCAATGGTCTCAAATCATATGGAGAGATCATCTCAAATGAAAAGCTTGTGAGGAAGTTAGTCTACTCCCTCCCAAAATCATGGCAATCAAAGAAGACGGCAATCATTGAGTCTAAGGACCTATCATCCTTAACTCTTGAAGAACTTATCGGTTTACTCCTCACTCATGATATGATGCTTGAAGATGAGGTGAACCTTGATAAAGTTGAAGAGACACCAAAGGAGAAGGAGAAGAAGAAAAACATTGGAGTTGCTCTCAAATCCACAAAAGATGAGAGTGATTCTAATAATAATGATGATGATCAGGAAATGGCATTGTTTGCCAAACGGTTCAGAAAAATAATGAGACCTTACCGAGGAAGAAAATTCAAACGAAACGAAGGCCTCAAAAATGAACCAAAAGAGAAGGACCCAATCATTTGCTATGAATGCAAAAAGCCGGGGCATGTCAAATATGATTGCCCACAATTAAAGAAAAAGGGTCAATCAAAGAATAAGCACAAGGCTCATGTGGCTACATGGAGCGATGAAGAAAGTTCCGATGAAGAGGAACAAGAAGTAGCAAACTTGTGCTTGATGGCATTCGGGGAAGATTCTAAGGTAACCTCTAACTCATCCGATTTTGATGATTTATCTTATGATGAGTTATTAGAGGAATATAATGGGTTGGCTTCGGATTATGAGAAATTATTTTTAAAATATAAAAATGATGTTTCAAAATTGAAAAATGAAAACAAACTCATATCCAAAACCAACAACGATCTTGAAAGTAAAATCAAAGACTTACAAATCAAACTAGAAGAGTTTGAAAAGAAAAATTTAGATTTGTAAAATTTACTTTCAAAGATCAATGATGATCATCAAAAGAAAATTGATGATCTTAAAACTTCTTTTGATAAAGTTGGAACAAAACATTTTGAAAAAGGTGGAAATTCAAAATCCAACTTTGTTAGAAAAAGTTTTAGAAACTACAATCATAGAGGTCCCCAAAGAACCTCTAATGGAAAAATCGTTAGAAGTATATGGGTTCCTAAAGAACTCATTACTACTAAAGATAAAAATATCCTACACAAATGGATACCTAAGGGGACTAGGATTTTGGAAACTAATGAATATGGACCCAAAAGAATTTGGGTACCAAAAATCAAAAGTTAATCTATGTTTGTAGGGAAAGGAGCATTGTTACAAGGCACGGGAAACAAATTCAAATTCATGGTACCTTGATAGTGGATGCTCAAGACATATGACCGGAGACAAAAGCCGGTTCATTGAACTTAACGCCAAAAATGGAGGAGAAGTGACTTTTGGAGACAATTCAAAAGGTCACATTGAAGGTATTGGTACAATAAGTAATACCTCTTCCATACAAATTAAGAATGTTTTATATGTGAATGGATTAAAGCATAATCTATTGAGTATTAGTCAATTATGCGATAAAGGATTCAATGTCTTATTTGAAATTAATGGTTGTAAAGTCATTGACATTGCATCTAATCGGATTATGCTTGTTGGTCATAGAATAGGAAACATTTACATGGTGCATTTAGATTCTATTGATATGACTAATTTATGCGTAGTTGCTAAGGATGAGCATGATAGTTGGTTATGGCATAGGAGACTAGGTCATGCTAGTATGAGTGTTTTGCAACGGTTAATTCAAGGAGACTTAGTAAGAGGGTTGCCTAAGCTTAAATTTGATAATGATAAAATATGTGATGCTTGTGCTAAAGGAAAACAAAAGCGAGTTTCTTTTAAATCCATTAATGACGTGTCAACTAGTAGAGTATTACAATTGATCCATGTAGATCTTTTTGGGCCAACTAGGACTACTAGCTTGGGTGGAAAACAATATGCATTTGTCTTGGTAGATGACTATTCTAGATATACTTGGGTTCTATTTTTAAGTACTAAGGATGAAGCATTAGAACAGTTCATCACATTTTCAAAAATAATCCAAAATGAAAAAGGTTACTCTATAACTAGTGTTAGGAGTGACCATGGCACTGAATTTGAAAATCTTGGATTTATTGATTTTTTTAATTCTAATGGTATTAGCCACAATTTTTCAGCACCTAGAACCCCTCAACAAAATGGAGTTGTTGAGAGGAAAAATCGAACTTTAGAAGAAATGGCTAGAACCATGCTTTGTGAAAATAATTTGCCAAAATATTTTTGGGCGGAAGCCACAAATACCGCTTGTTATGTTGTAAATCGAGTAATGATTAGGCCAATTTGAAAGAAAACTCCATATGAAATTCTCAAAAATAAAAAGCCTAACATTAGCTATTTTCATCCTTTTGGATATAAATGTTTTGTTTTAAACAACGGTAAAGAAAACCTTGGCAAATTTGATGCTAAAAGTGATGAAGGAATTTTTTTGGGTTATTCCTTAAATTCTAAAGCTTATCGAGTATTCAATAAAAGAACTTTAGTTGTAGAAGAGTCTATACATGTTGTTTTCGATGATAATCCCCTTCCGAGGAAGGATTCTTGTGTGAATGATGATGTAGGTGTTATAAATACAAATGACGTTAGACATGAAGTTGGAAAACCATCATCAAAGGAAGAAACGAAAAATGAGGAAACTCATGATCCTCTTGAGAATCCAACCATTGAAGAAAGGGAAGTATCTTATCCAAGAGAGTACAACTATGTCAAGGGTGGTGAGATTATAGGTGATCCATCCAAAGGGGTAACAACTCGATCTTCTCTTAGAAATATTTGTAATTATGTTGCATTTATTTCATGCATAGAGCCTAAGAATATTAAAGAAGCATTAAATGATGAACATTGGATTATGGCTATGCAAGAAGAATTAAATCAATTTGAGAGAAGTAAAGTATGGACATTAGTTGAAAGGCCTAGTAATAAAACTATTGTAGGTACTAGATGGGTTTTTAGAAATAAGCTTGATGAAAGTGGTAATATAGTGAGAAACAAGGCTAGACTTGTTGCTCAAGGGTATACTCAAGAAGAGGGCATAGACTATGATGAAACATACGCTCCCGTAGCTAGGATGGAAGCAATTAGAATGTTATTAGCATTTGCATGTTTTCATGAATTTAAATTATATCAAATAGATGTTAAAAGTGCATTTTTAAATGGTTTTATAAAAGAAGAAGTGTATGTGGAACAACCTCCAGGTTTTGAAGACTCAAAATTTCCAGATCACGTTCTTAAATTGACAAAAGCTCTTTATGGTTTAAAACAAGCTCCTAGATCTTGGTATGAAAGATTGTCAAATTTTTTAATTGAAAAAGGTTTTTCAAAAGGAAAGGTTGACACTACATTGTTTTTAAAGCATAAAGGTAAAGATTTATTAGTAGTTCAAATTTATGTTGATGATATAATATTTGGCTCTACTAATGATGTTCTTTGCCAAGAATTTTCTAAGCTAATGCAAAGTGAGTTTGAGATGAGCATGATGGGGGAGCTCTCATTTTTCTTGGGACTCCAAATCAAGCAATGAAAAGATGGCATCTTCATTAATCAAGCTAAGTACGTCAAAGATATGCTCAAGAAGTTTGGACTGAAAAATGGGAAACCTCATAACACTCCAATGAGCTCTTCAACAAAGCTTGACTTAGATGAAGGAGGTAAATGTGTAGATGTTAAATTATATAGGTCAATGATTGGCTCTTTGCTTTATCTAACTGCAAGTAGACCGGACATTATGTTTAGTGTTTGCTTATGTGCTAGATTTCAATCATGTCCTAAGGAATCACATTTACTAGCTGTTAAGAGAATCTTTAGATACCTTAAGGATACTCCTAGTTTAGGACTTTGGTATCCTAGAGACTCTAGCTTTAGCTTGCATGCCTTTTCTGATGCGGATTATGGAGGATGCAAATTAGATAGGAAAAGCACCTCCGGTACTTGCCAATTCCTTGGAAATATGTTGATTTCTTGGTTTTCAAAGAAACAAAATTGTGTTGCATTATCTACCACTGAAGCGGAATACATTTCAGCCGGTAGTTGTTGTGCACAAGTTTTATGGATAAAACAACAACTTTTTGATTATGGAATTGAAGTAGGTACCATTCCTATCAAGTGTGACAATACTAGTGCTATTTGTCTCACTAAAAATCCCATCCAACACTCTAGAACTAAGCATATTGAAATAAGACATCACTTCATTAGGGACCATGTCACTAAGGAAGATATAGTTCTAGAATTTGTTGATACTTTGCACCAATTAGCGGATATCTTTACAAAACCCTTAGATAAAGAAAATTTTGGACACTTAGAAGAGAATTAGGTTTAACTGACCTATCTTCACTTAGTGTTTAAAATAATTTAGCACTTTTAATAAATACTGAAAAATGCTTATAATAATAATTTTTGATTGTATTCTTGCTATTAGTTAGGGGGAGTTTATGATTCTTAATGAAAATTAATTTTATGTTCAAATAAAGTTTGAAGATTAATTTGATTGATTGAACATAATTAATTTTTGATATATGAGTTGCCATTACCATTAGAGCCAAATTATTTAGCATTTTAAGTGTTTAAAACGGATTTTTGACATTTTTGTGCTTCATACACCGATGCATTTAACAATGCATCGATGCATCCTTGAATATGCATCGATGCATAAGACCATGCACCGATGCATCCGTCGGGTTTTAGGTTTTAAAGGCTTCATCTTCTTTATTTTTCAAAACCTAAACTCTAAACTTTTCACGGCCGTTCGTCCCCTTCTCACCCTAAATCTCCATTTTGCTCAAAACCTTCGGGAAATCATCGGATTCTTCAAGATTTTTATCCTAAAAACCTGCTACAATCATTAAATCGCTCAAAACATCTCTACATTCCCCTCAATCCGAATTTTTCAAGGTAATTTTTCAAAAACTCTATTTTATTAATTTTTGAACTTAGGACTCGTTTAGATTAGTTCTAGTTTGAAATAATTATCGGGCATTTGTTATATGATGATTCTAAACTAGTTTCTACATTTAATTTCATCAAAAACGCATAATTTTTCAAAATTGTTTTTGAAATTTCGAATTAAAAAAAATCGAAAATTACTGATAGTTTTGATTTAATTGTGTTATTTTCATGAAAACTATACATATTATGATATTATTTTAAAATAATTTTCAAAACTTTGCCCATTAGGATTATGTTAGAGAACCTTGAATTATTGAGGACTCAATTGAGTTTTGGGATTGAATTTTGTGCATACATGTGTTTTTAAATTGCAGGTGATATTTCTTTTCCGATTTCCCTAGCCATGTCTAATCCCAAACGCCCTAGGTCATCCTCGAGTCGGTCTCACCAAAACCATCCTCCCGCTCCTAGACCTCAAAATCCATCCAATATTCCTTCATCCCTCATTAGTACTTGTTTTAACATGCCTGAAAACCGTAGGGATGAATTGTACTATAGGTACATGAACTCCTTCCAATCCTATCGTATTAGGGAAGAACATATTCCTTCTCTACAAGCTATGATAAAACTTGAATTTGAATACCTCTCAATTCTTCGCCGATGGAAGCTTGATAAACTCTTTTCTCTTCAACCCATCGTCTTTCACCAACTTGTCCGCATCTTTTATTCCAATGCGGTTTGTATTCAGAACACAACTCAGTGCGGTACTATAGCGATTAGATCCTATCTTTTAGGACAATATATCACTATTACTTCTGAATCTATCGCATCTCATTTTGGTTTAGATGACGAGGGTTTATTTAATGAGAAGGAAGATGTGGAATATCCATATCTCCCTAATGCTAGTGTCAGTACCTTTAGGTCTCACCACGATCGATTTCTTCACTTAATGATCTCTTGGTGGTTTAGACCATCCGCAGGTCGGTACTCCACACTACGTACTACAGACTTATGGTGGATACACTGTATAAAGAACAAAAAGAAAATCAATTTTCCACATATTGTCTTTAGCGCACTTGTCGATATCATAAACATCATTCCCTCAAAGCATGTAGAAACCCTACCTTATGGTTATCTACTAAGCAATTTGTTTATCAAACTCGGCCTAGATGTCTCCCTTGTCAATCCTATTCCACTCCAAAACCCAATCAATATCACATCCTTAAAGAAATCGGATTGGAAATTGGATGAGAACACCGGACTATGGTCTTTTCGACCCGGTAAGCAAACCCTGGGAGCTAGTTCTTCACGAGCTGCTCCTAGTTCTTCTCGTGCTCCTCCTCCTCCTCCAGCTCCTGACGCTGATAATGATCCAGAGCTTCAAAGGCTTATGAGAGATATTGACGAGGAAGTACCAGCTCGGCAAGATGATCAAACGCCACCTTATTTCCGATCTTTTCTAGAGTCGTTTGATCTGCGTTTTGCTTCCATGGAGTCTACGATTACTGAGTTTCAGAGGGAGATGCGTGATCGTATGGATTCTCTAACTCTTGAAGTTCGAGCTCATTATCCTCCTCCTCATGATCCTCCGACGGAGTAGACTTGCTTGTCATGCTTTCTTGTTTTTAAAACATGGATTGTTAAACTTTTTGATTTGGATGTTTATGTTTGTTTGGATGTTTATGATATTTGGATGCTTGACTATTTGAACTTAAATATATATATTTGGTTTGACATTATATATTTTTGCATCATTAGAAATTTATGACCAATTATGCCATTTCACATTTTATTATGAATATTGTTTATGAAAACTAATGGCTAATCTCTCTTTTGATTGTGATCTTAGCAGCTTATTATTAATAAATCAATTGGCTAATGTTTTTTTTAATATTCTTGTTTAAAACGCTTTTATAGAGTCTTTTTGATTTAACAAAAAAGGGGAGATGTGCTATAGTAAGGGGGAGTAAGTTTTTCAAAATCGATTTTCAAAAATAATTTCTTAAACAAATCTTAAAATTATTCAAATGTTTTGTTATATCAAAAAGGGGGAGATTGTTGAAAACATTTTTGATATTTCGATATAACAAAATTAAGTTAAATGAATTTTAAGATTTCACAAATGATTTTACAAATTTATATTCAATTAACCGAATATCAAATTATTACTCCAAGTTTTTCAAGATCAATTTTAATCCTTACTAAATGTGTAAAATTGTGATTTGTACTTAAACTATTTTTGAAACAATTTTCACAAAGTATTTTGAAACAAAAACAAGCCTTAAATCAATTATTCAAATGCATGCACCGATTCATCAGTCCATGCATCGATGCATCGATGAATTAATTGAACATCGAATGCATTCCATGCACCGATGCACTCTCCATGCATCGATGCACTCTGAATATTTTCAAAACATCGAATACATTTGATGCATCGATGCACAAGCCATGCATCGATGCACCAGGCTATTTTTCAAACATCGAATGCATTTCATGCATCGATGCACACTTGGTGCACCGATGCATCAAGTGTTCCAATGGTCAAAATATTTGAATTTTACACAAATGCACCGATGCATCCTTGATCATGCATCGATGCATGAGACGCTCCACCTAGAAAAATTAATTGTTTTCACACTTAAACGGCTCTATTATCCCCACTAATTATCACCAACGTTCAGAATTGATTCAAGGGGTATTTAAACAAGTTCTGGAGCCATTGATCAAAAAAAAGAAACATCAAGCAACTAGAATCAAGAGAGAATCAAAGAGAAAGCATCAAACCTCAAGTTTGAGCATTTCAAGCCTATTTTTTTATCCAATATTCATTTGCTTTCAAGAACACTTTTGTACTCAATTGTATTTATCTTTGAGTGTTCTTTTCTTTGTTCTAGAATTGTGCAAACATCTTACCTTGTGAGGTTTTCTTGTAAGTTTGCAAATTTGTAATCTTCTCTTTGAGAAAAAGAGTGTTCTCAAGAGTTGGGGTATACTCTTGAGGGATTTTGTAAGGTTATCTCTTTGGCCTCAAAAGAAAGAACAAATTAGTGAATTTGTTGGAAAATCCTTAGTGTGGATAGCTAAGGTAGTGGACGTAGACTTTGTTTGAGAAAGTCGAACCACTGTAAATCGCTGTGCAATTACTTTCAATTTTCTGCAAAAGCGTCCACGAAATTTTTAATTGCCAATTCACCCCCCTCTTGGCCGATTCCGTCGATCGATTAACTCAACAGTTGCACTACCAATGCATCGGTGCACATTCAAACAATTTCTGGGTTTTAACCTTGATGCATCGATGCACCATGAATGTGCATCGGTGCACTCTGCCCAGAATCCTCTTTTTGAACCCGAAAGTTCATTCATTTGGATTAAATCCTTCATGTTTAATCCCCTTTTTCATTCTTAACTCTAGTACACATCCTTAAACAAATTTATACTCATTTATTTCATCTTAAACCTTCAAATCCTATCTTTCATATGTAATTCAAGAATTACATTAATAAATCAACAAGTTTGAATTCCGTTTTTAACACTTCGTATATCTTAACTAGATTGATGACAAGTCAAATATAACTTTCAATTCTAGTTATGAACTCTATTCCAAGATTTCATTTAAGAACTTCAAATCTTAAATCTCTCCTAACTCAATCATCCTTTGATGTTAAGATAACTTAAGCTTTCCTTAAGCTTAGTTATCATCTAATAATCAAAACTTAATATTAAATTTAACAAGAAACTCAATAATCAGAATTCTTACCTTTGCTTTGGTTCACACGTACAAGGAAGAAAGAAGAAGAAGATAACTCTGAAAGGCTTTGGTGTTCTCTTCTTTTCATCCCACTTGTACTCTTATATATCCTTATCCCTTCTTTATTTAATTTTCCTTGCAAATGGCTCTTTTTCCCTTCCATTCATTCTTCCTTTCAATTCAATCCTACACAATCATTTACATATAAATCTTTATACTATTAATTCATTCTATTTTAATCACCAAAATCTGAAACTTTCCAATTTAGTCACTAACCCGGTATTGAGGATGTTACAACTCTCCCCCCTTAAGAAAATTTGTCCTCGAATTTTCATTATGCAAAGAGGTAGGGGTACTTAATCCTCATGTCCTCTTCACGTTCCCATGTTGCTTCCTCTACTTTTTGATTCCTCCACAAGACCTTAACCAATGGAATAGTCTTGTTCCTTAGTTGCTTGACTTCATGTGCTAATATTTGAACAGGTTCTTCCTCATAAGTTAAATCTGGTCGGACTTCAATTTCTTCAGGAGTCACAATGTGAGATGGATCAGGTCGATATTTCCTAAGCATTGAGACATGAAAGACATTGTGTATCTTTTCTATTTCAAGTGGAAAAAATAACTGATATGCTACTGATCCTACCCTCTTAGTAATCTCATAAGGTCCAATGAACCGAGGACTCAACTTTCCTTTACGTCCAAACCTCAATACTTTCTTCCACGGAGACACTTTCAAGAACACTTTATCTCCGACTTGAAATTTAATTTCTTTCCTTTTTAAATCAGCATACGATTTCTGTCTATCAGCTGCAGCTTTCAGATTATTTTGAATTACTTGAACTTTCTCTTCTGTATTCTGAATCAACTCAGGACCAATAACTTCTCGATCCTTAAGTTCATACCAGTTCAAGGGCGTATGTCATCTTCTTCCGTATAGAGCTTCATAGGGAGCCATTTTGATGCTTGACTGATAACTATTGTTGTATGCAAATTCAGCAAGTGGTAAATATCTTTCCCACGATCCTTTGAATTCAATGACACAAACTCTTAGCATATCCTCCAGAATTTGAATAGTTCGCTCGGATTGACCATCGGTTTGAGGATGAAACGCTGTACTGAAGTTTAACCGAGTTCCCAATGCTCTATGTAATGACTTCCAAAACCATGATGTGAATCTAGGATCCCGATCAGAAACTATGGAAATAGGTACACCATGCAAACGTATAATCTCTCTAATATACAGTTCCGTATACTTATCCATGGAGAAATCAGTTCGTACCGGAATAAAATGGGCTGATTTAGTCAATCTATCTACAATCACCCAGATTGAATCCTTTTTGTTTGGAGTTAAAGGCAACCCCGTCACAAAATCCATCGTTATGTTTTCCCATTTCCATTGAGGAATTAAAATTGGTTGTAACAATACTGACAGAACTTGATGTTTAGCTTTGACTTGTTGACAAGTCAAACACTTTGATACAAATTCCAAAATGTCTTTCTTCATTCCCGGCCACCAATATCGACTCTTAAGATCCATATACATTTTGTTCCCTCCCGGATGCACTGTCAATGGACTACAATGAGCTTCCGTTAACAAATCATTCTTTAATTCATCATCATCCGGAATTACTAATCTTTCTTGATAATACAAGTTCTCATCAGACTTAATCTCATAATCCGTACCCTCTCCATTCTTTATCTGTTGTATCCTCTTTAAACACTTTTCATCTTTAACTTGCAATTCTTTAATTCGATTTAGCCAAACGGGCTTGACTGTCAATTATGCACAAATTGCACCATCTTCTCTTAACGATAATCTAGCATCAAGAGTTCGCAAAGCTCAAACGTCTTTCGACTCAAGGCATCAGCTACCACATTTGCCTTTCCAGGATGGAAATCAATCACCACATCATAATCCTTGAGAAATTCCACCCATCTTCTTTGTCTTAAATTCAACTCTTTCTGAGTCATCAAGTATTTTAAGCTCTTATGATCCGTATACAAGTAGCACTTTTCACCATACAAGTAGTGACGCCAGATTTTTAAAGCAAACACTACTGCCGCCATCTCTAGGTCGTGTGTTGGATAATTTTTCTCGTGTGGTTTTAGTTGTCTCGAAGCATAGGCTACCACTTTGCCTTCTTGCATTAATATGCATCCCAAACCACTATGAGACGCATCACTATACACTATAAAGTTCTTTCCAGACTCGGGTTGAACTAACACTGGAGATTCTGTAAGAATCTTCTTTAACTTTTCAAAACTCTCTTGACATTCTTGAGTCCAAACAAATTTTACTTCCTTTTTCAACAGTTTAGTCATGGGTAATGCTATAATCGAAAAGTTTTTAACAAACCTTCGATAATAACCAGCTAACCTCAGAAAACTTCTAACTTCCAATATATTCTTTGGAACTTTCCACTCCAAAATAACTTTAATCTTTTGGGGATCCACTCGAACTCCTTCTGCAGAAATTACATGTCCAAGGAATGCCACTTCATTCAACCAGAATTCACATTTAGAGAATTTAGCATAAAGCTTCTTGTCTCGTAAAATCTGTAAAACAATCTGTAAGTGTAAACTATGTTATTCTTCTGAATTTGAATATATTAAAATATCATCAATAAACACCACAACAAACTGATCAAAATACGGTTGGAAAATTCTGTTCATTAAATCCATAAAAGCAGCTGGTGCATTCGTAACTCCAAACGGCATTACGATAAATTCATAATGACCATATCTTGTTCTAAATGTCATTTTCGAAATGTATTTTTCTTGAATCTTTAATTGATGATAACCTGAACGTAGATCAATTTTTGAGAACACTGAAGCTTCCTTTAATTGATCAAATAAATCATCGATTCGGGGAAGTGGATACTTGTTCTTGATGGTCACTTTATTGAGTTGTCTATAATCGATACAAAGACGCATTGATCCATCTTTCTTCTTAACAAATAGAACTGGAGCTCCCCGAGGTGATACACTTGGTCTAATAAACCCTTTGTCCAATAACTCCTTTAATTGAATCTTTAATTCTTGTAATTCTTTTGGAGCCATTCTGTATGGTGCCATTGCAATGGGCGTTGTTCCTGGTATTATCTCAATCTGGAATTCTACCTCTCTGTCAGGAGGTAAACCTGGCAACTCAGCAGGAAATACATCGAGAAACTCTCTGACTATAGGAATCTCTTCAATCCCTTTCTCCTTGGTTCTAACATCCAGTACATTAGCAATAAACCCTTGACATCCCTGTAACAGTAACTTATTTGCAGTCATCACTGAAATCACACTTGCTAATGGATTCCATCTTTCACTAAATACAATAACTTTTATTCCTTCAGAACTTCTCAATGTCACTATTTTCAATCTACAATCGACATCAGCGTAATAACGATATAACCAATCCATCCCCAGTATCACTTCGAATTCGTCAAAAGGTAATTCCATCAGATTAGCAGGAAATTCAATTCCCTGAATCCGTATGGGACACCCTCGGCTCATCATATTTACCTGAGCACTGTGCCCTAGTGGATTCGTCACTATTACTTCATTACTAGTAGTTTCTAAAGGAATGTTCAATTCTCTTACTAACGTACTAGTAATATATGAATATGTAGATCCCGGATCAATCAATACAATAACACCTTTATCAAACAATAGAAAGGTACCTGTTATAATATCTGGGTCATCACAATCCTCATTGGTCTTGAGGTTGTACACTCGAGCAGTGGAGTGTATCTCCTGTTGAGAAGAGGACTCTGACTGACCTCCTCCTCTGCCTCTACCTCTTCCCCTCTGGGCTACAGAAACAGACCTCTCTGGCTGTATAGATTCACTGGTTAACATTGGACAATCCCGAACAAAATACTCAACGTCCCCACATCTAAATCAGACTCCAGAAATCATCCGACATATCCCTGAATGATTCTTTCCACAATATGGGCATTGTCTGTCTTGACTCTGATTAGTTCTCCCAGCTCCAGATCCCACTGACTGAGTTTGTCTACCTCTCATTTGATTTGATCCTCTAGCGAAGGATGCCACTGATTCTGATCTAACCTGGGGTCGAACACTAGCATCTTTGCCCCTTTTTGATGGTGCGAAACTCAAAGAAGCACCCTATCTTTTGACTGTCTGAGCTCTCGAATTTTCAAATCTCTCGTTCTGAGCTCTTGCTTCAGATTCATGAACTCTTGCTTCATTTGACGAACAAATTGATCTCTGATGTACTTATGCTTGAATTCTTCTAAAAATAAAGACCAAGTTACTTGGGCGTTAGACATCCTCAATGTAACATTGGTCCACCAGATCCTTGCTTGTCCTCTCAACAAGGAAATTACTCCATCCAGCTTCTCAGCATCAGAACAATGAAGTCCCGTAAGCATGACTTTCATGTCATTAAGCCAAAGGTCCGCAGTAACAGGACCTTCATTGGCTTCCCCTTTAAACTCTGGAGCTCCCAATCCCTTCAACTCTTTCGCAACATTTATTTTTGGAGTTAAAGTAACAGGAGGTTGGAAACGCGTCAATACCGCGTCTAACGTTCTAAAGAATATATCTTGATCATTGACAGGCATTCCATAGGATGTCTGTTCTTCACTCTGCCTGGCCAAGGCAGGTGAATTACTGCTTTCAGCGGGTCTATCATCTCCCACTTCATTTCTAGATCTACTTTATCCGGACATCTATAAAAATACAACCATATAGTTCTATTAGCAAAACAACACACTTACTATTCCATCAGATCAGAAGTTTCCACTATTTTGTTGGCATGTATACCTTATAAGATACTCTAGACTTCGGTTTATGCCGAGAATCAACTAAACCGTAGCTCTGATATCATTAAATGTAACACCCTTAACTCATATCCGACCCGAATACAAGTCTGAGGTGTCACATTGACTTTTCAAAACCTTGACTCTTATAGAAAATCCCAGGAATTTTTAAAACTTTCATTAAAACGAAATACTTTAATTTACATAAGACCATAAAATACAAAATCGATCAGAGTATTCGTAATTAACACTTATTGCATGCCAACACTCTATACATAACCAAGTACATACTTTGTCAATTACTTCTGATCTGATCTCTTAGTAGTATTGTTGTCCGTGCTACTTCTATTTTCACTTTTCCTGATTCTTGGTACCTATGTGTAAATCACTTACATGCTAAGTCATAGACTTAGTGAAGCAATAAATGAATATGCAACAATAAATTTGTGAATGTTCATACTTACAATTGGATCATGACATTTCAATGTGCATGTATCTATCACAAGATAACATATAATGCACATACGAAACTTACCTTCTTGTATCACTTTCACTATAAATCGGTATTTCAATTGCATAGCCCATGTATATTATTGAGATTAGAGGCATGTGAGTGCATTGAGGTTGTACACTAATGCTGTCACCACAACTCGTATCTATTCCCTCATGGGGCACCGAACCTTAGTTCAGTATTCGTCCCGTAGGACTCCTACATCCCGAAGGACTATGTCCCGAAAGACTTCTCCTTAAGAACCACATACATAATACAATGGCTCCAATCAGTGTACCGAAGTACCACATATAGGTTCTACATAATTATATATATGTCCCGAAGGACCACGTAGAACCCTCGACTCTTGGCATGTCAATTACACCTATAGTACTCATATCGTATACTATGTGCATTATTCTTATTTTTTATATGTTCATGTACTCATGTCATTTCTCTTGTGATCATGTAGCTCATGTCATTTCTCTTGTGATCATGTAACTCAAGTCATTTCATATCATGTTCTCATATCGCATGTCATATCACATATCATATCACATGAACATATATATGTCTTATGCATGTATCACAATAATTATCATGTATGCATAATCACATCTACTGTATTATAAAAATCAACATAGGGATTAGACTTATCACAAGTCTTATTCCATTATAATATACATATAGTATGCACTAACCTTAGTTTTGCTTTGATTCGATTCTAATCCTTTGATCGTTCCGGAATAAGCTTACTTTTAGTATCTACATAATCACACATGGATCTATATCAGTATTATAACTAATATACTCTAATGGTTCACTCTTTAGACTAAGAGAAAAGTCAATTTCATCTTTTAATGAAGGTATGCATCGATGCACTACTGATGCATCGGTGCATAAAAGGTATTCGATGTAGTATTATTGTTGGGATGCATCGATGCACTCCTTATGCATCGATGCACCGATTGGATTCGATGTTTCACTATTAATAGGATGCATCGATGCACTACTTATGCATCGATGCATGAATTGCATTCGATGTATTTATTTTAAAAGAGTGCATCGATGCACTACCAATGCATCAGTGCACATTCAAACAATTTTTGGGTTTTAACCTTGATGCAACGATGCACATGAATGTGCATCGGTGCACTCTGCCCAGAATCCTCTTTTTGAACCCGAAAGTTCATTCATTTGGATTAAATCCTTCATGTTTAATCCCCTTTTTCATTCTTAACTCTAGTACACATCCTTAAACCAATTTATACTCATTTATTTCATCTTAAACCTTCAAATCCTATCTTTCATATGTAATTTAAGAATTACATTAATAAATCAACATGTTTGAATTCCGTTTTTAACACTTCGTATATCTTAACTAGATTGATGACAAGTCAAATATAACTTTCAATTCTAGTTATGAACTCTATTCCAAGATTTCACTTAAGAACTTCAAATCTTAAATCTCTCCTAACTCAATCATCCTTTGATGTTAAGATAACTTAAGCTTTCATTAAGCTTAGTTATCATCTAATAATCAAAACCTAATATTAAATTTAACAAGAAACTCAATAATCAGAATTCTTATCTTTGCTTTGGTTCACACGTACAAGGAAGAAAGAATAAGAAGATAACTCTGGAAGGCTTTGGTGTTCTCTTCTTTTCATCCCACTTGTACTCATATATATCCTTATCCCTTCTTTAATTAATTTTCCTTACAAATGGCTCTTTTGCCCTTCCATTCCTTCTTCCTTTCAATTCAATCCTACACAATCATTTACATATAAATCTTTATACTATTCATTCATTCTATTTTAATCACCAAAATCTGAAACTTTCCAATTTAGTCACTAACCCGGTATTAAGGATGTTACAGTTTAATTGCTTGGTTATCAGTTTTTATTAGAAATTTCTCAGGTGTTAAATAGATAAGAAATTTGTGTATACCATTTTTAATGGCTAACAATTCTTTTTTCAAAAATTACATAATTATTTCATTTGGTTTAAATTTGTCTGATGCATATTCATATATTAATTCTTGATTATCCATTCCCTAATGTTTTTTTTGAAGCATATGTTTCTAATATTAATTTATGACATTGTATAGGTAGATAAAATTTTGGAACATATGTTATTTAAGATTTCAATTTTCTAACTATTTATAAATCTTGTTTAGTCCAGGAAAAGGTACATCATTTTTTAATTTATTGTATAACATATCTATTTTTTCAGATAATTTTAGAAAAAAATTCTTCCAAAATTAACTATTCCTAAAAATTAATTCAAGTTCCACTTTAGCAGATTCAACTTCTTTAGCTTGATTAATTAACACATCTTTTCTTAGAATAAAATAGCAATGAAATATAATATTTTGATTTAATATTTTATAATTAATGATCATTTTAGCTTTTCCTCTTTTAATCTCAGCATGGTTTCTTACCATAAATGTTGGACTAGTGTGAGGACTATTAGTTTCTTCTATTAATAATTTTTATAATAATTCTTTTTTTTGAATATCAAATCAATATATATATATATATATATATATATATATATATATATATATTGTTTAGTACAGATCATTGGTTTTACTAGAATAATTTTATTGGGATTTTTCAATTTTATACTAAAATATCTATAA
The DNA here is from genome assembly GCF_006381635.1 of Hibiscus syriacus. Taxonomy (NCBI): domain Eukaryota; kingdom Viridiplantae; phylum Streptophyta; class Magnoliopsida; order Malvales; family Malvaceae; genus Hibiscus; species Hibiscus syriacus. Next base: position 89,182 of record NW_024063359.1, on the reverse strand, counting down.
CTATTTTTTTTTCATAATTTTAGTGGTTCTTTATTAAAACTGTTTTCTAATATTTTAAACATCCAATGATTTATTTCTAGATGATTAATATTTTCTTTTCTTGATGGAATAAAATTCTTCTCACATATAAATTTATGATTTTCTATTAATGGTATTTTTACATAAGTTTTTTCTGCAAATAAAACATCTTTAGGCGTTTAAATTTGATTAATTAATCACCTTTTTTGCTCCATACCTATTGTTGATTATTCCCATCTACGAAAAAAATTATAAAACATCTATTTGAAAAGTTCCAACAAAATAATTTAAAAATATTTCCTGTAGCCAATTATTGTTGTTTATAATAATTGTCATAGACTGTATCCAATCATCTATGTCTTTTTTAGTCTGATATACGAATATTAGTTAAGTCTAGATATACTCCTCTTTGAGCAACATTTCTTTTATTAAGATTTTCTACACTAGAAGGAATTGGTTGTGAAGTTTTTCCTGTTTGTTCAGTTTTGACTTCATTAGTGTAAATATTTTTTACTTTCTCTCCTATTAACCTAATAATATTTTAGTCTCTATTGTTGTCTCGATTAAAAGATCTTAAATAATCGTCTTCAAAAGGATCATGATATAATTTTCTTTTTCCTTTAGGATCTGAATCTGTTTGATCTGTTTTCATAGGATTTGGAATATTATTATTTTCTTCTGTTGAAGAATTGTTCTCTTCATCAAATGTATTTGTTTCGGTTGTTTCTGAAACATTTATAGCTTCTATATCTTCTGAATTATTTTCAGAATGGTACTATTGACTGTAGTATCATAATTTAACATATAATGATAGTTAAACAAAGCAAATAATTCTATAGGTTCTTTATAAAAAATTTCTATTAATTTTAAGTATTCTAAATATTCTACTTTTTCATTCTTATCCTTAGTGGAAAATTTTAATTTTCAATGTTTCATTAATTCTTTATAAGATTGAAAATTTTAGATGAACCTGCAGATAATTTTTTTTTCATATGATAATAATAAATGGTGTTTCCATTTCCATAATATAAAAGACTTAAATCTATATCATCTTCTTGTTTAAAAAGATATCACAACTTTATCGAATTTATTATTAATATCAGATAATAATTTTTTAGATTCACAATTTAGATCTATTTCAGTTATCTCTCCAAGATTACTAGTTTTTTGTTCTATTTTATTAACTTTATTATACATCTTATTAAAATATATAGAGGTCATATCTATTAATTTATTAAAACCTTTACTAATATAAGTAATATTATTTTCGTTCTTAGAGTCCATATGCATAGTATGATTATAATTTTTATCTTTAAACAAACAATTTGTTTCTTCATTGATTTTATCTTTGGTACCTAAAATCTTCTGTTATCTGTGAACATCACAAGCTTTACAACAAAGCCTAAATGTTACTTCACCGGATTGGGGCAAAAGTAAAGCTGTATTACATATATATAGTTTTAAGATAAAATACTGAAATGAACAGAGTGCAAGATAAAGATAGAACTTACAATAATAATTGTATATTATTATTCCAAAGATCGAAAATTTTGGGGATGATACTAGTTATAGGGGATAAGGGTGCGGAAACAATTTTACACAAATATTTTACAATGATGTTGATACAAAAGAAAGAGAATGAAAGATTACAAAGAAAAACCTAAGATCACTAAGTTAGAGAGGAGAGTGATAGTGGAAAAGATGATACAAAAAGTGATTTTAAAGATGATCCCTTGCCTCTCCTTTTATAGACTCTATTATCAAGCTACATTATTTTTTGATGTTGTAATTCGTGTTGAAATGCAAATTTTGGGAATGTCTATGGTACGTCAGTCTTAATATATGGTTAAAGAAATACGTTATGGGAAATGTTAATATTGTTTTAACATTTTCGGTAAAATGCTACCTAAAACATTATTTTTTACCGGAAAATGTTAATATTGGACACTACTTAAAATATTTAACATTTTTGGTAAAACGTTAACTAAAACATTTCTTTTCTATAAAAAAAAATATTAATATTAGGCGTTACCTAAAATATTATTTTTACTGAAAATTAAATTGTAAAATTAATATTTTTAATAAAAAAATAATAATTTAAATAATACTTTATCAAAAATATAATATTTCTGATAAAATATTTTTTAATTGTATATTAAAACTGTCGTGACATAATTAGCGGTAAAATTCACCTGTTCGCCGCCTTGAATCTTTGATAATTGTCACGTGTTGCCACATGTTTCTCTCTGCACAATTCTTTTTTGTTGACACCGCCTTGAATCCTTGATAATTGTCACATGTTGCCACGTGTTTCTTGTAGCTTCTGCACAATTCTTTATTGTTGACATTAAGTTTGATTCTAACACTATCTGGGTTTTGGGCGGTGGTTTGTTGAACACGAAATGAATTACTCCATATAAAACGTGGAGGGCGAAAGGCTAGGCCTTGGGAATTTTCATTTTGCGCTCTCAAACCTCATCCGGACTGGACGACATACAAAATGGGGAGGAGTAAGTTGCTTCCTTTCTCCTGTGCTTGCTTTCTATTAGATTTATTCTTTTGATATCTTCGCTGCTATATGATTATTCTTATGATAATTGATGTTCTCTGATATCCTTGGAATTATTTTTATGTTAATATGGATTTTTTTTATTGTTCTTAAGGTTTGAGATTTACTATTTTATTTGTTAAAATTTGCTTATTATTATTATGAACTTGGTAATAATACCTGATGATAAACAATTTTTTTTATAGAAATTACTACCTGTGTCAATGATTAAGCTAGATTTTTTGAATAAAGAGAAGATTTGATTTTTAACTTTTGTTTTTAAGAAGATGGACAATCTTAGATTTTGCTGAAGTGCAAGGATTAGCGGCATACTTGAATCTAAACTTGTTGATTTTGTAAAAGTGTGTTGGTTACTTGGTTTGCTAAAAACCTTCTCTGTAGGACCTTGGAGGTGTTACCGACAAATCAAGAACAAGCCATACCCGAAATCTCGATACTGCCGTGGTGTTCCGGACCCAAGATCAGAATTTATGATGTTGGAATGAAGAAAAAAGGTGTTGATGAGCTTCCTTGCTGTGTCCATCTGGTCAGTTGGGAGAAGGAGAATGTCTCGAGTGAGGCACTGGAGGCTGCTCGAATCGCCTGCAACAAATACATGGCCAAATCCGCAGGGAAAGACGCTTTTCCTTTGAGGGTTAGGGTCCATCCCTACCATGTTCTTCGGATCAACAAGATGCTTTCATGTGCCGGTGCTGATAGGCTTCAGACTGGAATGAGGGGTGCTTTTGGGAAACCTCATGGAACATGTGCAAGAGTTAACATTGGTCAGGTCCTGCTTTCTGTTCGTTGTAAGGACAGCAACAGCCATCATGCTCAGGAGGCCCTACGTCGAGCAAAATTCAAGTTTCCCGGCCAGCAAAAGATTATCGTTAGCAGGAAGTGGTATGGAATTTTGGTTCTTAGAGATTCAACTCTGAAACTCCTTAGTCTGTACTAGGCAACAGATACCGTTAATCTCTGCTTGTGAAAGCATAGGGTAGAAAACACACTTTAGGCTCAAGAGTTTGAACCCTCTTATTGCTTCAGGCGTAGTTCTAGCTTGACGAAAGTAAAGATCAATGTGTGCGCGTGTGTGTTTTCTGTACGTGTTTATATACATTACATAAATGAACATATCCATGGATTATAATCAGTCATTTTTTCATTCCCATTTTCAGGGGTTTTACCAAGTACCACCGTGCTGATTATCTGAAGTGGAGGTCTGAGAACAGGATTGTGCCAGATGGTGTCAATGCAAAGGTAAGAATTAAGAAAACCGATTCTCTTTCGAACACAGTGCTTCCATCCGGGGTTAGTATTCGATCGAGTTGAGTCGAGTCAAAAAATTTTATTGACGTCATTTGAATTTTTTAGCGTTAAAGAGTCTGATAGAAAGATTTGGTCTTTTGATGTCGAGTTTTGCTCGCCCCTCCTTGCACCAATGATAGATTAATTTCCCTTGATGGTTTTTGACTTGCTAAAGTGGAACTTGAATCTGCAGCTTCTTGGATGCCATGGGCCTTTGGCTAATCGTCAACCTGGAAGAGCTTTTCTACCTGCATCAGCTTAGGTCTACAAAAATCATGAAATGAATACCCAAAGCTCTAGTGAAGTGCATTTTAGTTTATCATTACAGTTCCCAGTTGAGCAGATGGCTTAGAATATTTTGTCTGGCTTTGTTTCTTTGAGGGATGTGTATAGCTTAGGTGTACTTTCAGCCGGGCATGTAGTTATCCCTTCTGGTGTATTTAGGTCCTTTAAACGTTTATGTATCCTAGGTTTTTGGTCTTGGTTATAATTTTATAGCCTCGATTGGATGTTTATAGTCCTCGATAGAATCTTTGCAACCCTGAGGAGTTTAATAAATTGAGGTACTCTTTTCTTACTCTTAATCTTAAAAGATGTTTTTTTTTTGTATTTCAACGAATATGTTTGTTGAGATATTTTTTTTTTGTATTTCAACGAATATGGAAGTATTTTAACGAGACCTCCCTTACAAAAAAAATTATTTTTAGGTCAATCTTGCTCAACGAGCTCAAAATATTTAATAAAGGGGTCATTTTTACACGTCCAATTTTGCGTAAAATATAGTAATAAACAACTTAATTTTCATCGCATTGTTAAAAATTATCACGGGTTTAATATCTAAATTTAAACACTAAACTATTGTTTTTGTTCAATTTTAATATTTAATTTTAAAAAAATTAATATTTAATTTAGATTTAAATTTGATACATCATCGTTAAAAACATAAGAGAATAAAATTAAGTGTTTTTTTAATCTTGTCAATGATAAAATGTATGATATGATATTATTTTATGATGATATATTAATATTATTGTTATTTTTTAATGGCGGGATATTAAAATAAAATATAAACTAAATGTTATTAGTGGAAAAATTTGATTCGATTTAAAAATGGTATTTTTGACAAAATTTAATTTGATAGAATTTGACTCAAATAGATTTAAGTTTTAATTTTATAAATTTGACTCGAATAAAAAAAATTAAGTTCAAGTTATAAAATATATTAATTAATGGATTAATTTTTAAGTTGGAGTCTATATGATATATGTATATAACATATGAAAAAATATAAAATATATATATGATATGAAAATATATATATATATATATTATGTATTATGTATGATCACAAAAAATCATTAAATTATAATAAAATAATATTAAAATATTATAAATATTTATAATTAAATTAAGCAAAAATTCAAAAAAATTACTTGATTTGAATTTTTAAATTCGACTCGATTTGAAGAAAATACAAATTAAATTTGAGTTATAAAATATAATTTATTAATTTAAATAATTAAATTTTCCATATTATTAAAAAAATGTTATATAAAATTTTAGCTGAATTTTCCAAATATAAGATCTTGGAGGATATTCCATCAACCTTAACAGGTCTTTAGTTAATCAATTTTCCATCTCCATATTATTAAATCAACCATTCAGCCTGCGTTCAATCGGTCCGTCCGATCTGATTTTCCAAAAATGCAATTTCGTTCTCTTTTGATAATCCAATAGGTGAAGTAAGCTTCCTTTATTTTGATTGTCGAGTGTTTGTGCGTCCTTGGAACCTAAAATCTCTGAACTTGAAAATGTGGAAGCTTTCTTCTTCTTCTTCAAGAATTGTGTCTGCTTTCCTCAAACTTCATTTCAACCGTCTTCAAGTCAACCCGTTCCACCAAATCCCTTCAAATTCAGCTGAATCAGCTCTTTCCCATTTTCCTTTTCGTTCCCGAACTAACCCTTTCTCAAACCTTTACATTCCAAAACCCAACTCATTTCCCTTTCCCCTCCTGGGTTTAGGTTATTTTCCTTTAAACCCTCTAATTCAGCCTCCAAATTCAATACCCATTTCGCCAAAAACCTTTTTTCATATCCCTACGGATGTCTTCACTTCCACTTTGTCCAAGTACCGGGAGGCAATCACTTTGCATTTTCGATGCCTTTTTCAAGAGGAATTACTTGTTTCTGTTTGGAGTTGGAGTTTTCCTTTGTGCTATGCTTTGGAGGATTATGTTCGGTATTGCCAACACTTTTGTTGGTCTCTCTGAAGGAATGGCAAAGTATGGCTTTCTCGCCCTTTCCACTGCAATTGTTTCTTTCGCTGTAAGTTGTTTTTTGCTCATTCACCAACTGCGAGCACTAGCTTTTGGGTTTTGGATTGATTAGAGGTTGAATCATTGACACCACAATGGATGTTTCTGCATACTGATTCACTTAATCAATGTTGCTAATTGCGAGTTGTCCTTGCATTTGTTTAGGCTGTAAATGAGACTAGACAGAGCTTGTGTTACTCGAATTTGTTTCGGTCAAAGCTCCACCAATACTTGAATTGAATGGACTCAGCTCAAATTCCATTCTTAATGATATCCGTCTCGAAAAGCTAGCAGCTCAAAAAATAATATTTTAATTTTTAAAATTAAATTATTAATAATATTAACATTTATTTATTGTCGTTTTTTAAATACAACATAATATTTTTATGTAATTAAGATTCAAATTTGAGCTAGAGTTAGAGCTTTAATTGAGCTAAGTCTGATCCTGTTTCGAATTCAAGTTTTTTTGAGAATTTTTTATTTCGAATTCTAGTTAAGCTTGACAAATTTTAGCTCGTGAGTTTTCGAGTCAAGATGAGCTCAGATTTAAACTTTTGAGTCGAATCGAGCTTGACTCGGCTCATCTACAGCCCTACATTTGTCAGTCGATACCTATGAACCTTTTATATACCAATTTTAATGTCGTGAGTTTGGACAAACTATTTACATAAGTTTACTCAAAGTAGTGTTTTACAAATTCTGATGATTTTCTCTGGTTTTGGAGTTTGTATGAATGTTCTTGGATAACAAATTATAATGAAACTTTAGCCGTTGAATTCACCTTATTTCATTGTCTGTAGTCTTATTGTATTCTTGGTATTACATTTCTTTGTCGACTAATGTGTTTCTACACTCCAATAAAAGTAAACATTGCTTCTTTGAAATGCCCTTATCTTGCTATTGGATTCATGAGTATGGTTATTTTGCTTCTTGCCTGAATGGATGAGTCTGGCATTTTTTTATAGGAAAATGATAGTATCTTAAGATCTTCTGTTTCATGGTCATTCATTATCATCAGGGCTTGTATCTTCGCTCAAGATTAACAATAAATCTCGACCGAGTTTATAGAATTGCCATGAGGATGCTTAACACATCTCCTCAGATTCTTGAGGTTATGGGTGCACCGCTCACAGGATCAGATTTAAGAGCTTATGTGATGTCTGGTGGTGGAATTACACTGAAGAACTTAAAACCAAAGTTTAGATGAAAACGGTGTTTTCTTATCTTCCCCATCCAAGGTTCCGAGAGAAAGGGCTTAGTAAGCGTTGAAGTCTAGAAGAACAAGGGCGAGGTTTGCTTCTAAATTGCTAACCTTCCTAATTTCTTGAGCTAACTACACATGAACTCTCAGTGATGTGGTTTAAGAAGGAAAAAAAAAAAAGCAATCAAAAGAAGTATACAAGCTGAAAACATAGAAGAAGATAACTTATGATCTTAATTCTGGATTTAAACCTTAAAGAAAACTAATAATCCTAGCCACCTATTTATATGTCTAATAATAGTTAAACAACTAAAATAATAAAATAACATAATTGTAAACCTCCTAATTTACTTGCGCTGTGGAAAATACTTCCCTCGCCTTATTTTTACCTTAGAAATATGATAGTACTAATCAATTCATGGTTACATTTTTATCTAGCTCATTTAATTATAGTTGTAATTTGATTATTTCCTTAAACCTTCATATGATAGAGAGAGCATCTTGCTTGGTTATCCAACAGTGAGATGGATAGCAAAACTTCAAAATTCAAATTTTTAGCTAGTACCACATTTTAAGTATGTGTTTGTGGGGAATCTTATCTTTCCCTAATAGAGAGAATATGCCTAGATTTGTTTGTAAATTATTAGGGGGAACCTTATATCTTTCTTCTGAGAATGATAGAGAGGGAACTCATGAGTGATGAATATGTCTCTCTCTGCCATTCTTCTGTATTTGAATATTTAATGTCTTAATATTTCTTGGAAGCATTTAAAATCTTTCTGCTGTAGTTCCATGGCTCCCTTTTGTTTTCTTGCGGTATGAACCTTTATGTCCCAATTTGTCCAAATACCTAAAAAAGAAAGAAAAAAAATGACAAACAAAACAGGTATAAAATGGAAGAATGCGAATTGCACATAGACCATTATAGAGATAATGATGATATATCCCTGTACTAAAATGATTAAAGAACCCTTTTCTACTTTGTCTATAGATAAGTCCTTGTACTTTTAATTTGTTACCCAGATAAGCACTTGGAGCCCGTTTTATTTTATATGATGAAGATTGGAAAGTAATCACTTTCCAAGGAATTTAATTGGTGGGAGAGTGACTCCCATGGTTGGTATTCTAAAACGTATCACTTTTCCTAGGAATTTTCCTCGTACCAAATGTTGTAATGTTTTGTTATCTTAGCAATCATATTCTCAAGAATTACATACCGGTAGAATCGTAACATGGGAAAGTACCAAACGCCACCTTAGTCTTCAATGTATAACCAAGTTACCCTAACCTTGAATTTATAGCTCAATAGACTTTCAACATTAATCAGCCTTTTATTTGAAACAAGGGCCTTTTGGGGTTCAATTTCAAATCAAAAGGTAAAGGCATATTTGAATACAATAAAAGAATAGGGTTGTTTTAGAAAAGTGAAATAACTTGAAGGTTTTCTTTGTTTTTTTGGCCCATTCCTATATACTTGAGCATATATTAATTTTATTTGCAGTATGTTATGAAGCTATTACCGGTAGACATTCCAGTGGCATCAGGACCTGATCAGCGGCTATTCTTGATTGGTGATGAAGAAGAGTACAAGGTTGGTGGTGGATTGATCTCTGTGCTGAGAGATCCCGTAGTGAAGGCAATTGCTGCGACCAAGGGATTCGATGATCTTGACCAAATCGAGGAAGAGGAGGATGCCGAGCGAGAACTTCAAGAGGCTGAAAGAAAGCGTCGTGAAGAAGACAAAAAGCTTGAAAAAGGTGGCAATCAATGACGACTAGCTCGATTTTGTTCTTCTCCCTTCTTTCTTTCGTTTACTAAAGTTTCTGAAAGTTTGCTCGAGGCATTAACAATGCCAGATGCACTTACTTTGATGAGAAGTACCCCTTCATTATACTGATTGTGGCCACTGTTTTCTCTGGACTGCCTTGTAGTCAAATGGCCCCGTTGAAATAAATAATGTCGGACACTTAACAGAACATGGTTTTACCAATTTTTTCTGTTCGTCTTGCCATGTTTCGAACATTATTTCTGTCTTTGGTGATGTTCTGTTGCCTTGTTTCCTGCTGTTTCTCTCTCCAGCTTGAGCACCCGTACCGTGAAAGATTAACAACATGAAATGAGATGTGATCGAGATTAACAACATGAAATAAGGAGATGCTAAAGAGAAAAAAGTAGTAGATTATTCTTAAAAGCTTTAATTTCATGCATTAAACTCAATTAATCTAATGAAAACTAAAAAAGACATGTAAAACTTAGAATTTTTATTGTGTAAGTGGATCAACTTCTATATATATAATATAAAGTTGTTTTAATTTTACACATTTTTAAGATTATTGGATGATTATAAATTGATAGTCCGTAGTCGACATAAATAGTAAAAAATGAGTAGGTTTTTACGGAACAGTAGTATCTCAATCTAAATAGTTTTCCGATGTGTAAGTAGATGTTTTAAGTCTGTATATAATATTGGTTTGTGCAGTAGGAGTATTTACCGTGGATTGATTCAATTAAATAATCTTCAACTGTTTAGTGTTGATTTATGTTTGTATTCATGGGAAGATAATAGTAATATGAATTAGGCACAGAATTCATGGAAGAGTTGCAATTATAGAAACTGTATGTTGAATCAACACAAAGCAGTGGTGATCCTTTTGCTTCTCTGGATTTGTGTAACCCCTAGACCCGGCCTATGCGTTTCGACTAAGTCTAGTAGATCACATTATGATTATTAAAGACATTTTCCAAAATCGTTATTCCATCAATATAAAATCACATTATAAATAACATGAAATTATAAACAAATTATACTATCAAAATTCAACTCGTAAATATAGTACCAATAAATAATAATTTAATTTAGAACATGTCTTCAAATTCAAAATCACAATAAACCGAGCAGTAATAGCAAAATAGTCATCATTATAAAATACGATATTTAAAATAAGGTCCATGTCACCAAAATAAAGTTAACTTGCAAGATAAAAACATTACAATCTGATTTACTTCAAGAGATATGTTGATCCTCCAAGTGCTCGAACCTAGGTATCTAACCAACAGTATCTGAAAGGGGGAAAACATTTTCAAAAGGTGAGCTAGGCTTAGTGTGTCCCAACATTTCCATAAAATGTCAACAGGTACAAATCATAGTCCAGTAATCTCACAAATTCTTAAAAGAGTTTAACTTTTGAAAATCATAGTTTAAACCCTTTTCTGGTACACCATCAGTAGTTCCCAAAATTATTTTCTATATAGCTTACTTTATGCACATAGCAAAAAGAAAGCCGACTTAAGGATAGGCTCTGAAGCTTGTATCCTTAAGCCTAAGTCAATAAGTCCATATAGCTTACCCTAAGCACACAGCAAAGGAAAGCCGACCTAATGAAACATCTTGGGGCCCTCAAGAGTCACATTAGGCCCATTTAGCTTGATCAGAGCTATTCCATCGTAATTCAATTCCAAAATTCAATTGCACCGTGACATAAATTCCATAAATCCAAAAAACATGGTAATCATATATCATTTCAAAACAAAAATTAGATAGCAGCCATATTCCATAAATTGTCACATTAAATTGGTGCATCCATAAAACAATAACCAATGAATTCGGTGTACCACATATTAAAACCAATAAAACAGTTCAGTAATAAGTAGGGAACACACCTCGACAATAGGTTCAAATAGCAAATCTACTGATTGCTGGTTTCACCACGCTCTGCTACAGTTTTCGAACGCGTGAATAATGACACACGTGGTTTAACTGATCTAGAAGAGCTGGGTCGAATTATCGAACGATCCGGAGAGTCTCTTGTACCTTCAAACAATAATAATCTATCAGTCACAAATCCTATTTAATTGTTCAAAACTAGACTTCTTAAGTATATAAGCATTTTTCGGGTTTGACTATCAATTTGGGGTATTTCGAGTCTGAATTTGGCCAAACGGATTGCGGAATCGGAATCAGGACGTCGAAAAACATAAATTATGACTTTTCGAAAATTCAAATTCATGGTCAAAGTCAAAGTCAACTACTTTGACCATCAATTTGGAGGCCTTCGAGTTCGAATTTAATAAAACGGACAGCGGAAACGGATTTGGCACGTCGAAAACTATCAGGATAGGTATACTCGGAATAGATTAACGGTCGTTTAATGCTCGATCAAAGCCATTTTAAGTTTTGGTCAAAGAAAGTCAACGGTCAACGGTCAACGGTCGGGTCGGGTCAATGGTCGGGTCGAGTCGAGTCGGGTCAATGGTCGAGTCGGGTCGGTCGGGTCAGATCGGTCAAACCGGTTCGAACCGATCGAAACCGGTCAGAACCAGTTGAAAACCGGTTAAACCGGTTTCCAGCAGCCACTCGCCCTGCGGCGGCGCGTGAGGCGTCTTCCGGGGCCCTAAAAATCCCGAAAAAATTTCTAAAAATTATTTTGAGCGATTTCGAGATACTTACAACGATCGGTTCAAATTTTTGAACGGCGGAGAGCTCGATTTCAAATCGGCCGAATCTTTGACTGCACCACCTCCTCACGCGCCGCCGTCTACGGCGGACAAGGTTGACACCGGTGAACTCGAAACGACACAAGGAACATGATGGTGCAGGAGGTGTCGTAAACTGAGCAACGATCGGCGGTGAATTTGAGATTTTCTCGGCGATAGAGCTAAAAAAAAACGTCGATGCTTTGACTTGAAATTCCCGACGTTTAGCAGCGTTTCGCTTCAATTAATTTAAGGGGATTGTTCCTGACTCGATAACGAACACGATGGTGGTTTCAATTTGACGATCGAATGTCGAACGGCGTCGAAATCGGACTTGAAAGTCGAGGTGCGGGAGGAGTGAAAGTTTAAGAAAAACTTTTGTGTTTTCTGATTGAAATCAGAAAACACGTTAGTTATAACCAAACCTGCCGACACTTTTAGGGGAAATTCAGGGCTTGGTCCCTGAATTTCCTTTACTTTGAAAATGGCATACAAGTTTTCATAAATTATACTTTAGTCACTTAATTTCACCCATTTTCACAATTTACCTCCAATTTCAATTAATATTATTTTGTAAATAGTCGGGTTGTTACAATTCTCCCCCTCTACAAGAAATTTCGTCCTCGAAATTTACCTTATGAGAATAGTTGAGGAAACTGAGCCTCCATTGACTCCAATGTCTCCCAAGTAGCTTCTGAGGGGCCTCGATTACTCCACTGAACTTTGACCATTGGAATTCGCCTATTCCGAAGAACTCGTTCATCTCTCTCTAAGATCTGAATGGGCTCCTCTTCATATGACAAATCAGGTCTCAGCTCTACTTCTTCAACCTGAATAATGTGACCTGGATCTGGACGGTATCTCCTCAACATTGATACATGAAAGACATCATGAATACGACTTAACTCAGAAGGCAACTCAAGCTGATATGCAACAGGTCCTACCCTCTTCAAGATACGAAATGGTCTAATAAATCTTGGACTCAATTTACCCTTACGCCCAAATCTCAATACTTTCTTCTAGGGTGAAACTTTCAAAAAGACCTGATCTCCCACTTCAAACTGTATATCATTCCTTCTTTGATCTGCATAAGATTTTTGCCTATCAAATGCCTCTTTCAGACGGTCACGGATTAATCTGACTGTGTCCTCCGTCTCTCGCACTAACTCAGGTCCCAAAGTTTTCCTATCACGCAACTCAGTCCAACAGATCGGAGTGCGACATTTACACCCATAGAGTGCTTCATAGGGTGCCATACGAATGCTGGTCTGATAACTGTTATTGTAAGCAAATTCAGCCAAAGGCAAAAAGTTCTCCCAACTACCATGAAAATTGATTACGCAACCCCGCAACATATCCTCCAGAATCTGAATTACTCTCTCAGATTGACCATCAGTTTGTGGATGAAAGGATGTACTATAATCCAATCTTGTTCCCAAAGCCGTATGTAACGCCTTCCAAAATCTCGAAGTAAATCTCGGATCTCGATCAGAAATAATAGACAATGGAACACCATGCAATCTGATAATCTCTGAAATATACAATCTTGCCAGCTTATCCAAAGTATAATTTACTCGCACAGGAATGAAGTGAGCTGACTTTGTAAGTCTGTCAACAATCACCCAAACTGAATCTTTTTTCGAAGGAGTCATAGGCAAGCCAGTAACAAAATCCATAGTAATACGCTCTCATTTCCATTTAGGAATCTTGATAGGCTGTAGCAAACCTGATGGATGTTGATGTTCTGCCTTAAGTTGCTGACAAGTCAAACACCTAGCCACAAAGTCAGATATATCTTTCTTCATACCAATCCAATAATACCTCTCTCTCAAATTTCGGTACATCTTATCTCCTCCGGAGTGCATAGCATATGGACTACTATGAGCCTCAGTAAGGATAGTCTGCCTCAACTCAGCATCATCAGGCACACAATATCTACCTTTAAAGCATAAAACTTCATCCTGATCAATTGCGTAATCTGAGTTTGTCCCCTGCTCTACTTGCTCAAAGATGGAAAGCAAGGAGCTATCAAGGGGCTGCTTAGCTTTGATCTCATCAACCAAGGTCGGCTTAACTTGCAATTCTGCTAACAAAGTGCCATCGTCATATAAATTCATCTTGGCCATTAAAGACCTCAACTCCGATACCGTCTTTCGACTCAAAGCATCTGCTACAATGTTAGCTTTACCAGGGTGGTAATCAATCACGCAATCATAATCCTTTAGAAGCTCTAACCAGCGACGCTGTCTCAAATTAAGTTCCTTCTGGGTCAGAAGATACTTTAAGCTCTTATGATCCATGAAAATGTAACACTTCTCTCCATAAAGATAGTGTCTCCAAATCTTCAAGGCAAAAATTACTGCTGCCAACTCTAAATCGTGAGTAGGATAGTTACTCTCATGCGGCCGTAGCTGACGGGATGCATAAGCCACTACCTTACTTTACTGCATTAAAACACAACCAAGTCCTGAATGTGAAGCATCACTATACACTGTAAAATCCTTCCCGGACTCTGGTTGAATCAACACCGGTGCTTGAGTCAAACCGCCTTTAATTTCTCAAAGCTCTCCTGTTGTGCCTCGCCCCAGTCAAACGGCACATTTTTCCTTAACAACATTGTCAAAGAAGAAGCAATGATCGAGAAGCCCTCAACAAAACGTCGATAATAACCAGCCAAGCCCAAGAAACTGCGGATTTCAGATACGTTCTTAGGTCATTTCCAATTCATAATAGCCTCTATCTTGCTGGGATCAACCTGAACACCTCGCGCAGAAATAATATGCCCCAGAAATGACACTTCTTGAAGCCAAAACTCACACTTGCTTAGTTTGGCATATAGACGATGCTCTCTCAAAGTCCGCAGAACGATCTTCAAATGCTCGTCATGCTCTGCCTCAGTACGAGAATAGATCAGAATATCGTCAATGAAGACCACCACAAATTGATCCAAATATGGTCGGAACACCCGATTCATTAAATCCATGAAAGCTGCAGGAGCGTTCGTCAAACCAAAAGGTATCACTAAAAATTCATAATGACCATATCTAGTGCGAATAGCCGTTTTTACAACATGATCCTTTAACTTTCAATTGATAATACCCCGAACGAAGATCAATCTTAGAGAATACAGTAGCTCCTCGCAATTGATCAAATAAGTCATCAATCCTGGGTAATGGGTATTTATTCTTGACCGTCATCTTGTTCAATTTCCGATAGTCAATACATAATCTTAGCGACCCATCCTTCTTTTTCATGAATAGAACTGGAGCTCCCCATGGTGAAGTACTATGTCGGATAAATCCTCGATCGAATAATTCTTGCAATTGGACTTTCAACTCCTTAAGTTCCTTTGGAGCTATACGATAAGGTGCCATAGAAATAGGTGAAGATCCCGGATAAGTCTCAATCTCGAACTCTACCTCTCTATCAGGAGGTAACCCAGGCAACTCCTCTGGAAAAACATCAGTAAACTCGCTAACTGTACGAATCTCCTCGATTGTGGACAATGCACCTTTGGTGTTCAAAATACAAGCAATGAAGGTCTCATATCCCTTCCGGATCATACGATCAATTTCCATCGCTGAAACTATATTGGAGAGATAACCACGCCGTTCACCAATTAACACAACAGTCCGACCATCTGAAGTCTTTAGAGTAGCCCGCTTGTATTCGCAATCCAGCTTTACCTTGTGTTTATTCAACCAATCCATTCCAAGAATTAGATCGAACTCTCCTAAAGGAAGTTCTATAAGATCAGCGAGAAAAATTTCTCCCTGAACCTCGAGAGGACAACGCCGAAATACTTTATTCACTAATACCGCTTGTCCTACTGGACTTGTAACTGTAACAATATTTTTAGTGTTCTCGATCGGAATCTGAAGGTTTTGAGATACTGAGCTCGATACATAGGAGTGAGTGGAGCCATTGTCCAATAATACAAAGTATGGGGTAGAATAAATAGTAAATGTACCTGCAATAACCTCAGGCTCATCTCTGTCATCACGACGTCTAGTTGCATAAACCAAAGCTGGCTGTCTAGCCTCAGAAGCTGTTGGCCCTCTATTTTGCTGAGGTCGGGCTCTACTGTTTGTCCTGGACGCTGATCATCGAGTCTTTCCTTGACTATGATCTCTAATTGGGGTTTGTACTGTAGTCTGCGAACACACATGAGTTTGGGTAGTGGTCTGCTCAAACGAAACTAGCTGAGGACAATCCCTCCGATAATGACCACTAGATCCACACTGATAGCAAAGACCCATCTTCTTACGACACTCTCCTGAGTGCTGTTTACCACAATACTCACAAAGGGGCCCATTATAATACGACGAGTAACCGCCTCAAATGCCAAATAACGGTGAGGATGCTGCAGGCCTGAAACGTGTATTGCTTCTCTGAGGGGCTGAAGTACGAGTCCTCTTCCCGGACTGTGCTGATGACTCCATCGGGCCTGAAAATTTTTTAGATCGTTCCTGATCAACACGCTCTCTACCAGAAGCTAAAACCTCCACCTCTTCAGCATCTTTGGCTCTGCCCACCAGCACATCAAATATTTCATCCTGATGGGTTACAACTTGCCTACGCAGCTCGTATCTGAGTCCAAGGGCAAATTTACGACATCGATCTCTCTCAGTAGGTACCATACTGAATCCATACTTCAGCAACTTCAAGAACTCGATCTCATACTCAGAAACAGTCATGTCTCCCTGAACCAAGTCTTGAAACTGTTGTCGTCTCTGAGCTAAGTAGCGCTCTCCCAGAAAACGACTCCGAAAGCGATCCTTAAAGAAATTCCAGGTCAAACGATCGGTAGGAACACTACTGATCACTGACTCCCACCAAGTGTAGGCATTACCATCTAACATTGCTACAGCACCCAGATATCTCTTAGTTGAGTCCAAACCCAACTGATCCATGCGTCTCTCTGTATCCTGGAGCCAATCCTCAGCTTCTGTAGGAGCTCCACCAATCTGTCCCCTAAAAGTTCTAACTCCATTGGAAATCAACGTCTGTGAAATAGGAACCTCAGATACAACACCAGTAGCTCTAACTGCTCCCTGTATTAACTGCAGAAACTGTCTACTAAAATTCTCATCCAATGCAACTCCAGTAGACTCTGACTCAATATCGGTCGCTCCTATGATCGGTGTAGTCATGCCAATACCATCGGTAGGTGGCATATTCGTTGGGGTCGTAGGGGCAGGATCACCTATCAGAGGTGGGGGATCTACTCGTATCTCATCAATCGGATTTGCAAATCTAGCCACTCGACCTCGTCCACGACTAGTTCGACAACCACGTCTAGCACTCATTTTGGTATATCTCGAGATTACTACATAAGATAAACTTAAGGTTAGATAAGCACTTGGAGTCTCGAACATAGTTAAAATCTTAATAACTTTGTGACATGGCCTTAGTAACTCATTTTGTAAAATATTTCAAAACTGTATTTTCAATGTGGACTCATACACAGTCCGAGGGTTAAAAACCAAAAGCTCTGATATCAATAAATGTAACCCCCTAGACCCGGCCTATGCGTTTCGATTAAGTCTAGTGGATCACATTATGATTATTAAAGACATTTTCCGAAATCGTTATTCCATCAATATAAAATCACATTATAAATAACATGAAATTATAAACAAATTATACTATCAAAATCCAACTCGTAAATATAGTACCAATAAATAATAATTTAATTTAAAACATGTCTTCAAATTCAAAATCACAATAAACCGAGCAGTAATAGCAAAAGAGTCATCATTATAAAATCCGATATTTAAAATAAGGTCCATGTCACCAAAATAAAGTCAACTTGCAAGATAAAAACATTACAATCTGATTTACTTCAAGAGATATATTGATCCTCCAAGTGCTCGAACCGAGGTATCTAACCAACAGTATCTGAAAGGGGGAAAACATTTTCAAAAGGTGAGTTAGGCTCAGTGTGTCCCAACATTTCCATAAAATGTCAATAGGTACAAATCATAGTCCAGTAATCTCACAAATTCGTAAAAGAGTTTAACTTTTGAAAATCATAGTTTAAACCCTTTTCTGGTACACCATCAGTAGTTCCCAAAATTATTTTCCATATATGCACATAGCAAAAAGAAAGCCGACTTAAGGATAGGCTCTGAAGCTTGTATCCTTAAGCCCAAGTCAATAAGTCCATATAGCTTACCCTAAGCACACAACAAAGGAAAGCCGACCTAATGAAACATCTTGGGGCCCTCAAGAGTCACATTAGGCCCATTTAGCTTGATCAGAGCTATTCCATCGTAATTCAATTCCAAAATTCAATTGCACCATGACATAAATTCCATAAATCCAAAAAACATGGTAATCATATACCATTTCAAAACAAAAATTAGATAGCAGCCATATTCCATAAATTGTCACATTAAATTGGTGCATCCATAAAACAATAACCAATGAATTCGGTGTACCACATATTGAAACCAATAAAACAGTTCAGTAATAAGTAGGGAACACACCTCGACAATAGGTTCAAATAACAAATCTACTGATTGCTGGTTTCACCACGCTTTGCTACAGTTTTCGAACGCGTGAATAATGGCACACGTGGTTTAACTGATCTAGAAGAGCTGGGTCGAGTTGTCGAACGATCCGGAGAGTCTCTTGTACCTTCAAACAATAATAATCTATCAGTCCCAAATCCTATTTAATTGTTCAAAACTAGACTTCTTAAGTATATAAGCATTTTTCAGGTTTGACTATCAATTTGGGGTATTTCGAGTCTGAATTTGGCCAAACGGATTGCGGAATCGGAATCAGGACGTCGAAAAACATAAATTACGACTTTTCGAAAATTCAGATTCTTGGTCAAAGTCAAAGTCAACTACTTTGATCATCGATTTGGAGGCCTTCGGGTTTGAATTTTACAAAACGGACAGCGGAAACGGATTTGGCACGTCGAAAACTATCAGGATAGGTATACTCGGAAAAGATTAACGGTCGTTTAATGCTCGGTCAAAGCCATTTTAAGTTTTGGTCAAAGAAAGTCAACGGTCAATGGTCGGGTCGGGTCGGGTCAACGGTCGGGTCGGGTCGGGTCGGTCGGTCGGGTCAGATCGGTCAAACCAGTTCAGATCGGTCAAACCGGTTCGAACCGGTCGAAACCGGTCAGAACCGGTTGAAAACCAGTTAAACCGGTTTCCAGCAGCCACTCGCCCTGCGGCGGCGCGTGTGGCGCGTGAGGCGTCCTCCGGGGCCCTAAAAATCCCGAAAAAATTTCTAAAAATTATTTTGAGCGATTTCGAGATACTTACAACGATCGGTTCAAATTTTTGAACGGCGGAGAGCTCGATTTCAAATCGGCCGAATCTTTGACTGCACCACCTCCTCACGCGCCGCCGTCTACGGTGGACAAGGTTGACACCGGTGAACTCGAAACGACACAAGGAACACGATGGTGCAGGAGGTGTCGTAAACTGAGCAACGATCGGCGGTGAATTTGAGATTTTCTCGGCGATAGAGCTAAAAAAACGTCGATGCTTTGACTTGAAATTCCCGACGTTTAGCAGCGTTTCACTTCAATTAATTTAAGGGGATTGTTCCTGACTCGATAACGAACACGATGGTGGTTTCAATTTGACGATCGGATGTCGAACGGCGTCGGAATCGGACTTGAAAGTCGAGGTGCGGGAGGAGTGAAAGTTTAAGAAAAGCTTTTGTGTTTTCTGATTGAAATCAGAAAACACGTTAGTTATAACCAAACTTGCCGACACTTTTAGGTGAAATTCAGGGTTTGGTCCCTGAATTTTCTTTACTTTGAAAATGGCATACAAGTTTTCATAAATTATACTTTAATCACTTAATTTCATCCATTTTCACAATTTACCAAAATTTCAATTAATATTATTTTATAAATAGCCGGATTATTTGGACTTAGTCGTACGCTCTCTCTCTTCTTTTGCTTTGCAGGACGGGATTCATTCTTTGCAGCTCCACTCCGTAGTCCATGGTCTTTCATCAACCCCCCCTCTTTTTTTGTGGAGCTCCCCATGGATTATTTGTTATAAAAATAATGAGGTAATGAGAAAAGATCCAAGCTAAGGAAGGAGGGTGAAATCCATATGTGATCTCGCGGTAAAACGTGGCGGAATATATGTGGTGGAACAGACACATCAGAAGGATTACGTATGGACATTCAATGCAGGGGATCGCTGATTGGGGGATTGCTGAAAGAAAGGAAAAAAAATTTGAAAAAGGCCAATCCTTTTTCTTTTCTCGGGTCGCTGCTGCCGGTCATCAAAGGGTGGGTCCCAAAGGTACCCGGACTAGGATGAGATTCTGCCACGTGGATCGTTCCAGCTGTATTGTGTGTCGTGTTTTGTGTCGGCCTCTCATTCGTCGAACCCACGACTCTGTCACCCCCCAATCTCGTACTGTTGACTTCGTCCCTTCCTAATTCAAGGGATACGATTTTATCTAATTCAAGGGATTCGATAGATAGGGATTAACATTTGAGGTAAGTTTCATGAGATGCTATTTGATTTAAGTTCATGTGAATGAAGAGATTGTATTCGAATCAAGTACAAATGAATTAAAATTTGATTGGACTGGATTCATGATCATCTCTAAATATAAATATGCACATTCATGGATAATTTTAAAAAAATATTAGAGAAATTTAAAATCGTAACCTATAACTAGAAATCCTAACATTGAAGAAAAAATCTGATAAGAGATTAAATGATCGATTACGTAATTGAACCTCAATTAATATAAGAAATGATAAAATGTATAATATCACATATCGAAAAATATGAAAGTCAGTAGAGATAAAATGAAATATTTATAATACGAATCTCATATATCATTATTATTATTGTCTAAAGCAACAAAAATTATGTAATACTAAATAAATCAAAGGGAATGACATTCCTATCATTTGTTTGAAAATGTATTAATGTTGGGAATTTTATATTACCCTTTAGAGGAAATAATTCTCAATCCACACATAAATATTTTTTAAATTTGTCATTTTTTATTAAAAAATTGACGGTAATCTGAAACTGAGTGAGACATGAGAAAATCTGATCCCATAACCCTTTGAGATTTTAAGATTATATTTTAGTATATCATAGTCAACAAGTTAAAATCTAACTCAAACTATCATCAATTTTTTAACGGCAAAGGAAGAATTTGGAACATATCAATAGTTGATGGACTATTTTATGACTTTTAATAGTTAGAAGACTAAAAAATAATGCACTATAACCGGATGATCGTGACTTTCAATAGTTAGAGGACTAAAAAAGTAATATCTTATAATCGAAGATTACTTTATAACATTAAATAATCGAGAATTCAATAAAACAACACCCTAAAATCATCCCGATACTGCTTGTTTACTTTACCCTATTTTTTTAATTTACACTATTAAATTAAAGTTGAATTGTTGACAATTGTACGTGATATGTTAATAAAATGTCTGAATTTTGGGTTTTCATGATTCACAAATGGGTCCACATTCTTCTTCCTATTCCTAGTCTGTCTTTGAAAGACCATAAAATCAATTTTGGAAAAATAAAGATGTGTTGGAACCAATAATATACAAGTCCAGGGCTACCTTTGCTTGTCAAGGGTGCACAATTTTAGTAATAAAATTGGCTTTTTCACACGCACGCACACTCGCACGTACGCGCGCAAACACGCACGTACGCACGCACACACGCACGCACGTACAATTAAATAAATTTATTTAAAAAAGAATATAAGAAGATTTACCTATAAAAGCCATTTATAATATCATCAATTTATTTCTAAACCCTATTACATACTATTTATTTATAGAATTAGTTTATTGTTTTATAAAAGAAATTTACATAAAAGGAAATACAATTAAAATAAATTTACCACTATTCATCGGCACAGTGTTTTTTCCTGCTACGGATTAATTTTTTAATATATCATTATATATTTTTATTTTAAATAAATTTCTTTCATAATCAACTCGAATCTATAAAAGAATAGATCATACAATTGTAACACGTTAATTTACATCGCTTATGCATCAAAAGATTCTTGGGAAATACACATAAAATATTACTTGGGAAATACACAAATGAAAAAAAGGGGCAAGAATGATCGTTTAGCAATTTCACAGACATTTTCAAACATGGGGATTGGCAGACAAGTAACACAAAAGATAAAATTAAAAACAAGAGTTGACTTGGTAAAAATCCCCAATTAATTTAAGATTAGAACACCCCATCCGACCTTGTTTTGTTCTACCTTCTATTTAAAACCGCACGGACTAGCTGTTGTATTTGGTCTGGTTTAGTTTCTACCTGCAACTCCAACCTTCAAACATCATCGGAGAAAGAGAAGAATGGTTTTGGAAGTCAACCCTTGAACTTACTGTAAATAAAACCAAGTCAACCCATTTTCATTCCCTTAATTATTCTCCCAGTTTGCATGTTTTGCCTTGAAAAGGGGTTTTTTCCCCTTGTAAAATCTGGGTAAGTTTTGTTTCTTCTTCTCTCTTGGAAACCAGTAGATTTGAAGCAGCTTGGATTCCTGTATGGAAACTGTAACAGTTCCCAAAGTTCGATTGGTTAGATGCCCTAAGTGCCTTTTGGTTCTTCCTGAAGTTACAGATTTTCCTGTGTACAAGTGTGGAGGCTGTGATGCAATTCTTGTAGGTAAGCATCCTTTTTTTCCCCCTTACATTTCTGTGTTCTTTCATGTGTTTAATATGTTTGGATCTTTGTCTTTTACATGGTTTTTCACTGATAATTGAAGCTTAGAGTAGACATGTATTGTCGGTAGATTTCAATTTCTTCCTTTTTTGCAGCTAAAAATAAAAAGGTCATTGCCAAAGCCACCTCTGTCTTGCAAGAAACCGAAGCTGCTACGAATAGGTCGGTTCGTGTGTCCGAACATGGAGAATCTAGCAGCTCGGCTCTGCAAGATGTCCGTCCTCCCTTTTCAAGTCAAGAAAGTGGAGAGGATCGGGATATATCAACCGGCTTTCGTGGTGAGGACTTATCGGTACAAGGGGAACATAAGGGGCGGTACAACAAGGATCTGAATACGTCGAGACACGGTAATGTTGACGGTGAAAGCGATCACAATCGCGGTTCCGGTATGCTTGATGAAAGTAAATCGAATGAAGGGAAGTATAATACATCCGGAGAGAGTGATGGTTTAAGTGGTCGTGTTATGCTTGATGAAAGTAGATTGAATGAAGGGCAGCAGAATGGAACCGGATTGTTGCGGACGGAAACTTTAGATTGGTGCGAGAAGGATCGAAATACGTCCGGATATAGTGATGGCGATGATGGAAGTGATCGTGATATGCTTGATGAAAGTAGATTGAATGAAGGGCAGCAGAATGAAACCGGATTGTTGCGGGTGGAATCATTAGATCGCTACGAGAAGGATCGAAATACATTCGGAGATAGTGATGGTGAAAGCAATCGTGGTATGCTTGACGAAACTAGACTGAATGAAGGGCAGCAAAATGGAACTGAACTATTGCAGACAGAATCTTTCGAACATTGCGATGTTCGACAGCCAGGAGTTTCCACCGAAGGTTCTTTATCCACGGAGCTTCGTCATGGGAATGAAGAGCTAATGCTGGAGATATCGACAGACCCTCATAGCGATGAGCAAGGTGAGGAATTATCGGTAGAAGGCCAGCATAACGGTCGCTATAAGAAGGATCGAAATGCATCCAGAGATAGTGATGTTGAAAGTGATATGCTTGATGAAAATAGATCAAATGAAGAATCAATGTTGGCAGCAAAAACAAATATAGAAGCAGAGGCAAAGGGCATGACCTCGCGGTTAGAAGGTGTAAAATCGGAATTTGAGACGAGCAGCAAGATTGATTCCAATGCCGGAGGCTCTTGGATAGGTGAACATTGCGGAGTTAATGGTTCAAGGTCTACGGATACTTTTCAAACTGTCGATTTTGTCAGCCTTTGTTCCGAGTTCAGCAGCGCTCCCGAATGTTTGTCCAAGTCCACTACCGTTAGAAGTTCTCATGCTTATGAAGGCAGTATTTCTTCTTATGATGGAATTGATGATCACTTCTCTGATCAGCAATTACATTCCTTTGAAAATAGTTATAAGCCTGCCAATAAGAAACATTATGAGACGGATAAATACGGCAAGTGGCACCGAGATGAATCGCTAGAACCTGTAATGCATCACCGTCCACCTAGGAGCTGGCCGAGACCCCAGAGAGATCAATATCCAGCTCAAGTTCCTTTGTCTCAAAGGACTCCTTTGCGTGGCTATGAAAGTGCTGGCCCTTCACGTGAATCGCGAGATGAATTCCCTTTTGATTCGGCCTTTCATCCCTTCGAGAAGGCCAAGTACGGTGAAGAGGAAAACATGAAACTGTTGAGAATGGTATATGAACTGCAGGATCAAATTAGCAGGACATGCAATCTGAATGGAAAGACCAATGCAAGTGCTTCCACTGATGTACCTTGGAAGAAAAACCATTATAACAACCATCTCGACCCACCCGAGGATGAAGATTTTTATCCCGCTTACCACGGAGAACACGGCTTGAACCGGAGAAGTAGATTCTCGCATGTACCCTTTTCCAGAGGTGCAATAAACACTAGTCACAGCATTGACAACACCTGTTTATGCTACCATCCTCAAGCCTGGAAGCATTTGGAGCAGCTGCCTTCGCCCATGTTTCAACATAACCGAGGATTTTGTAGAGGCGGCACGGGCCATAGTTGTTATAATTCATACGGCTCTTTGCCCTGTAGCCCCCAAAGATATATGGAGTCTAATTTTTCTAATAGGGTCCATGAAATTCAATCTGATGACCAGAGATATGGAGACCATGAACTGAAGAGGCACTTAAATGAGAAACATCATACGGTTAGACGACATATCCGACCAACGGCGGGTGGAGCTCCTTTTGTAACTTGTTACCATTGCTTCAGCCCGTTGCAGTTACCTGCAGATTTTCTACTTTTCAGAAGGAGGTTCCATCAGCTAAAATGCGGTGCTTGTTCAAAGGTGCTTAAGTTCTCACTCCGAAAAGGAACCAATATAGTTCCTTACGAACCGATCGCCGCAGAACCTCCACCTATCGAGGTCAAGGACCGCGATGACGCGATTAATGCAAGAATTCCGGGAACGGCATCGATTAGTCACGGTCGCATGCAAACAGATCCTTTGTCTTACTCCGACGATTACGGACACTCTTTCGACATAAGCTGCTCCACAGACGGAAACCCTGATTCTCATGCAAATTTCTACCATCTTCAAGGCAGCAATGCTGATGTCCAAAACATGTCTTCTAGCTCTTCCAAATCTAGGGAAACTTTCGATTCAGTGGTGCAGTCCAGGTCGAAGAAAGTGTCCTCAGAAACCAAAGGGTCGCTACCGAGAACCGGAGGGTTGACGCTTCATCAACTTATGGGGTATTCTTCACTAAGCCAAGTGCTAAGGGGACGTAGGTCATCCATCTCTAGCACAAGCTCATCAAACTTTGGCAAAAACAACTCGGGATTCAATAGCTGAGCGTAGTAGTTATTTTTTTTTTTCTGCAGATATATTGGAGCGGGTGGAAGGATTGACATTACTGTTTGAATTGTATCATGAATGTAAAGGCTTATAGAGGAGGCAATTTACTTGATTTGTTAATTCATATATAGGAAAGATAGATCAGATACCTTATAATTTACATGGATTTGTACGTTCCTTTTTTTATTATACCTATCTTCATTATACATTCATTCTCCTATCCCTTTTGTTTCATAATAGCATGCTAGAATGCAGATGGACTGAAGGGAATGGGTGACGTCCCTCTTGAAAATTTTAATTTCTTATATATTTTTATATTTTTTCTTTATTGTCTATTGATAATCTGATTTTAGACTTTTTAAAATTTTATAAGTTCGATATCTCCTAAAGCTGAATGCAAATCAAATGGGTTGATGCAAATGCCGAAACATTAATCGAAAGCAGAGTACACAGCATGAATGCATGATTAATAGACCTAAACACAAAATCCAGTTTCTCCTCATGGCCGAGCATTACCTTCATCACAAATTCACAAAGTTGTGAAGCGAGAAAACAGTGTGCACCTCATTGAGATTGGATCTTCTCAGATTTAGCCATGTTGACGGTTCAATATTTGGCCTTTAGTTGCCCTCTCTAATTTTTTTTTTAATAATTTAAAATCTGTTCTGATATTTTTTTTTGATTAATTGATCCCCAGAAAACAATATTCTCTTCTCTCAATTGCCCTCTCTAAATTCTTCCTCCGTTTATTGTTTTTATTTTTTTTATATTTGAGGAAATGAAAGAGAGTGATGAATAGCGTTTACGTAATAAGTTGACCAACAATTTTTATTCGTATGAAAAAAAAATTAACTCCCAAAATAAAATAGAGAAAATAACCTCAGTGACCAAAAATCCTAGATAATATACGATTTTGACCAATTTTTTTTTGGATTTGCGAAAATGACCAACAAAATCGCAATGCGATCTCTAATTCGCATTGCGATCTCCACTATCACAAATTCGCGTTGCATTTTGCGTTGCGATAGTTGAAAATCGCGGTGCGATAGTCTACAGTTGTCGTTGCGTTTTTCCATTTCGCGTTGCAATTTTACATTTCGCGTTGCGATAGTCTACAGTTGTCGTTGCGATTTTCCAAATTCGTTGCGATTTTCGAAATTCGTTGCGATAGTCTACAGTTGTCGTTGCGATTTTCCAAATCCGTTGTGCCGTTGCGATTTTCCAAATTCGTTGTGATAGTTAAAAAAAAGATTTTGTTTCTTAAGAATTTTCTCTGAAAAGATAGTATCCGCGCGGACGTGTCGAAGACACGTATTACCACGACCACGACCACGACCACGAGACGAGATGGCGGCGGCGGCGGCGCGCGAGAGTCCCCCTTGTTCTCTATCACTCAACAAGGAAGTGGGAAAGCCAAGCCTTAAATACCATTCCCAATAGTGTTTCCAATACTATGTGGGATTTGAGCATTACCAACACTTGTTCCCAATACTATATGGGATTGAGCCTTAAATAATGATATTATTTTTGAATGTTTTGCTTAAAATTGCAATAATCGCGATTGATTGTAGATTGACTTTTAATTATGACATATTTAATCGTATAATACTAATGCAATTGGTTGCTGATTCGGTTGTTTTAAGGTGCATGATTGTTAATTGTTTCCTGAATAATCACATTGTATTGGAAACAAGTGTTGGTAATGCTCAATCCCACATAGTATTGGAAACACTATTGGGAATGGTATTTAAGGCTTGGCTTTCCCACTTCCTTGTTGAGTGATAGAGAACAAGGGGGACTCTCGTGCGCCGCCGTCGTCGTCCGTCTCGGGTCGTGGTAATACGTGTCTTCGACACGTCCGCGCGGATACTAACTTTTTAGAGAAAATCTTTTTTTTTAACTATCACAACGAATTTTCGCAACGAATTTGGAAAATCGCAACAACAACCGTAGACTATCGCAACGACAACTGTAGACTATCGCACCGCGAAATGGAAAATCACAACGCGATTTTCAACTATCGCAACGCGAAATGCAACGCGAATTTGCGATAGTAGAGATCGCAATACGAATTAGAGATCGCATTACGATTTTATTGGTCATTTTCGCAAATCCAAAAAAAGTTGGTCAAAATCGTATATTATCTGGAATTTTTTGTCACTGAGGTTATTTTCTCAATAAAATATTTAAGATCAAAATATCAACAAAAAAAAAAGAATTAAAGTAATTATTTAATGAAATGCTAAAATAACTTTTATTATAATGCCAAAAAATAATATAATTTTTTTAATTAAAAAGAGATCAAGATGAGGCCGTAGAAATGATCATTAAATCACTAGAGTCATGCCAACCAACCGAATCCAACGCAGAAGGATTGGAGGGCCCTTTCATAACAGCAATTCTAGTAACACGTCCCGTGAGAAGAACTGATCAGATAAATTCTAACGCTAGTTACCATCAAGATTCACCGTATTGGCAATGGGAGTAGACGCAATTTGAGGGGCAATAGTCGGATGAACGAAATGGATTAAGGGCCCTATATCACCGAGCCGAGCGTCATGCCAAAAATTCTCATCCTCACCGGATCCACTTTTCCGAACTATATTGTCCCGAACATCATTCCAAATAACACTAAGACCTTTCCAAAGCCTTGGGCAATTAGTATTTAAAAAAAAAATAGGGACATCATCAAGACATTTATATTTCACCTAGATGAAACAAACCCAGAGGTCATTTTTCCTGACCCATTAAATCTGCTTACCATCGTCGATGTATCCCCTCGGTTGCCCCCTCTAGAATCGTTTGGAAGGCAATTCACAAATTCATGGGTTTAGCGAGAATTAAGACCTTTATGTGGCTCATATACTGGAACAAAGTCATGACAAACGATGAGCGGGCTTATCCGGCATTATATTACGGATAGAAACTAACATGTTTGTGGTGCGAGTGTTGAAGACAACAACCATGTTATTTGTCTTTGTCCTCCTGCCACTCTTGTTTGGAGGGAATTAATCAAAGCTGGTAGATTATCAGATTTCTTATCTCTAATTTTAATTGATTGGGTGTCGAACAATCTAACGAATCCCTCTTGTTTTGCTATTGATCATAATGACTGGGAACTTTGCTTTGGCGCTATTCTTTGAAATTTATGGATTGCTCGAAATTCTAAAGTGTTTGAAACTCCCATTGATAAAGGTGTCGCAACCGTCTTTCGGTTGGGGCCCCGGAATCGGGCTTCAACTTGAATGAATTGGGTTAGAGTCGCCACCGATCATTTTAAAATGAATTTAGGTGGGTCGGACACCATCTTACCTGATCTGCGTTGTACCAGAAATGTGTCGGGTTCGGGAGTCGGTTACGGTCAAGGAAGGATTAGCACCCTTGAACCGCCCTTTCGGTACCAATTAATTTATCGGTTGTCTTTAATGGCGAAAATTAAAAATTTAAATTGAAATTTAAAAACCCGATTCAAATTACTTACCTTTGATTAATTGAGGTTATTACTGAAAAAGGAAAAAAATGTTAGGCAGAGAAAAACAATATATAAAAACAATGGTACTAAAAAAAATAAACTGAAGGAAAAATAATAATGAAAATATGTATACCAAAGAAATAAAATACAATAAAATTAAAATTAAATAAATAAAAAAAATAAAGAAGTATTAAATGGATAAAAAATTGGTTTAAAAGTAAAAATGAAAACCATATGAGGTAAAAAAAATACTAATAATAATTAAAAAAACATGATAATAATAAATAAATAAAATAAAATAAGAATTTAGGGATCAAATTGCAAAATATGTAAAATATAAATGAGGACCAAATTGAAACAATTGAAAATCCAGCGGCCAAATTGCATGTGGTGACTAAAACGAATTGCGACTCAAACTTACAGGGATCACAGAAAGGAATTAACTTTCCTGTAATTGCAACTTAGTCCCCCGTATATAAAAGGCCTAAAACCCCTAATTTTCCCTCATTCTCTCATTTCACTCATTTCTCTGAATTTGAGAGAAAGAAAAATCTCTCTGAAGCTCTCTCGCCTGGGGGTGTCCGGCCCCTGCCCGATGACCCTTCCGTCGTGTCGACCACCGTCTCGGCCGTCGCTCGCGGCGGCCGAAAAATCTAAACACCCAAAAATGCTTTCCTTAACCCCGTAACCCCGGATTCGAAGCCCATTTACCTTAAATCGTTCTGACCTAGAGTAGATCTAAGCCGAAAGGCTTCGACTTTTACCTTTCCGACGATAACTCTTCAGTTTTTTTTTTCGTGCTTGGTTCTTCTCGCGACCGGAGATGCTTTATTTTTGTTTGTTTGTTTTCAATTTCTTACTGTGAGGCTTCGGCTTTTGGGTTCCTGTTTGGTTTTTTGTTGTGTTGTGGTTCGAAGATGGTCACTGCTGTTTGTTGTGGTCTTTGTGGTTTGGCTTTCGATTTGTTTGACCGTGGTGGTCTCTATAGATTTTGGGTACTGTTGATGGTTCTTCGGTTTACTGTCTTCAATGGTTCTCGATGATGGTGTCCCCCCCTTGTTGGCCTCACCGGGGGCTTTTATAGCCCCGGTGTTGGTCGCTTGACTCCCGAAATGAGTGCTGTGATGGTTCCACTATTCCCGTGTATGCCGTTCGTGATATCGACCATCTCGGGATGGGTCAGTCCCGGGATAATCGGTCGGCCGTTTCGGCGTTTGACTGACGCGTGACTTGTTCTCCATGCGGCGCCTGAATTGTTAACTTGATATCACTTTAGGGTTTCCCAAACCCTAAACCTAGACGGGCTGGGTCAGGCCCAAACCTGACTGGACTTTTGCTGGACCAAAACGATGGACCCTGGAGAGAAAAGAAAAAATAAATAAATAAATAGGAAATAATAATAATAATAATAATAATAGTAATAATAATAAATAATAATAATCTATATAAATTTTTTTCAAAAACATATAATATATAACTTTTCAAAATGCTTTTTTTTTAAAACTATATATTATACGTATTTTCAGAAACGTTTTTAAAAACATATACAATATATATAACTTCAAAAATATTTTTTAAAAACTATATATTATATATATTTTCAAAATGTCTTATATAATATATAAATATTTTCAAAAATGTTTTCAAAATTATATATTATAATTTTCAAAATGTTTTCAAAACTATATATTATAATTTTCAAAATGTTTTCAAAACTATATACTATATATAATTTTCAAAATGTTTTAAAAACTATATATTATATATATTTTCAAAATGACTTTTAAAAACTATATAATATATAAATGTTTTTGAAACTATATATTATATAATTTTTAAAAATGTTTTCAAAATTATACAATATATATTTTTGAAAAACCGTTTTCTGAAAACTATATATTATACTTTGTCAAAAATGTTTTGAGAAAAAAGACTATATATATATATATATATATATATATATAATAAAAAGAAATCAAAATAACTCCGAGCGAAAATGAGTGTCTACAAAAGGTCATAGTGTGATCGACCGTAATAAATGCCTAGTAGATATTTCCCTTTGAGCGTTGGAGGAAAACCGACTGAAAATGCAGTCGAACCGCATTGCTGAAAGTAGCCCTTCACATTAGATGCTCCCACCTGAACAATGGATAAAAGTCAATACTGATGGTGCGCATCGTGAGTCGGATGTGTTAGCATCCTATGGCGGAGTTGCTCGGGACTCATCGGGTGCTTAGAAGTTTGAGTTCAAAAAATTCATTGGTGCGTGTTCCGTGATCACAACTGAACTTTGGGGTGCTGCCGTTGGTCTCGATCTAACCTAAGGTGCTGGTTTCCGATAAATTATTCTTGAAATTGACAGTTTAGAAGCTCTTCGTATCATTCGGAACGACTACTATGATTATCACCCTCTCGATGAACATTTCTTGAATCTCCGTCAACACCAATGAACTATTAAAATTCAACATATTCGTCATGAAGGAAACAAGGTCACCGATGCTTTAGCCAAGAGTGCTAGGGTTATCAGCCTGGATCCTATCATTTTTGTTGTTTCTTCTGCTGAGTTAATTCCTTCGCTTTAAGATGACACTCTCGAGCCTCATTAGTGGAGCTTGCTTACCTGCTTAATTTGGGCTTGGTATGAGTTAGTCTCTTTTGTTTCTTGGTTTATATTGTATTGATTAGTATTGTAAATGAGACGAGACGGATTATGTATTACTCGAGATCGACTTGGTCAATGTTTGATAAATATTTGATTTGAACTCGAGTTCGACTTAAGTTCTTAACGAGTCAAAACAAGCTACTTGATACTCGACTCGAAAAACTCGAGAGCAATTCAAAAATATAATATATTAATATTTTATTTTTTTGAAAAATAAATTATTAATAATATTAACATTTATGTGTTGTTTTTTTTTTTAAAATGTAGTGTTAGGTTTTCATGTATTTAAAGTTCATGTTGGAGTTGGAGTTGGAGTTTGAGTTTGAGGCTTTAATTAAGTTAAGTTTAAGATTTTTTTTTTCATTTTGATCCTTTTTCAAGTTTCAATTTGTGTTTGAATAATAGTGTGAAATCATTTTTTGTTGTTTAGTATTTTTTTAGAAATTATTTATTATAAATATTAAAATATAATAAATAATATTTTTATTATAAAAATTAATATTATTATTTTTAAAATATTATAATAATTTAAATAATATTATTTTGATAAAAATATTATTGATTTATTTGTACTAATGTAAATTAACTATTTTTCCTCAAATTTTCCTATTTAATGTATCAAATACTTGAAAAGGAAAATATTATTAAAATTCATTTACACTGATGTATATAAGTTTTATCTCTCTCAAACGTAGGGCACAGACTTTGGTTAAAATCGGTTTAATTGACGAATTAAAGTTTTTTCGATTAATTGATCGGTTAATTTTAGGTTTGGTCGATTAATGGTTAATGATTTTTTTTTTCAAATTTTAGTTATCGATTAATTCGGTTTGAAAAATGTCAGTTAATCGAATTAATCGAATCAGATGAAATTACTAAATATTTTATATATTATTTATATATCACTTAGTCTTAAGAGTGTTTAAACTTCGTTTTAACCGAATTAACCGATCGAATTAGTCAAAAATAAAAACTTTTTAATATAAAATATATATTATTTATAAATTTTGATCAATTCGGTTAATCGATCGATTTACCGAACAAAGTTCGATTCAATTAATTATTTTTGAAAAAAAATGGTTCGGTTAGCTGTTAAAGGAAAAAAATCCAGTTAATGAATTTTGGAAGTCGATTATTTGAACTGACCGATTTAACTCGCATACTCCTTTTTTTTCTTTTGCGAGGGATAACACGCATACTCAAACGTGTTTATATTCGTATAAATAAAATTTTTCAAACATATTTTTAACAACGTAAGTTTATCCATGGAATATTCAAAAGTGATGATGGGCAGACGAAGCTTAATCAGACACTCTTGGTGCTCCTGCCTAAGGTCGCTTTGCTAGAGAAGAAACATCAGTTCCGAAAAATTGTTAAGTACCGTGAGCTATAAGACAATTACGAAGGTAATTGTGAATCAATTGAAGCCTTTCCTTCCTTTGTGGGTGTTTGAAAACCAAAATAGTTTTGCGTTCAATTGTGGATAACATCATTATTATCCAGGATGTTATTCATTCTATGAATAATAAGAAGGGGTAGAAGGATTGGATGACAATCAAGATAAACCTTAAAAAAAGCTTACGATCGATTAGAGTGGGCATCTATGAAGATACTTTAATCGATTTGGGTATTCTAAAAGCGTTAATCCATTTTATTACACGATGTGTTTCCTGGGTTTGGACCCATATTCTTTGGAATGAAAATATGACATAAGCGTTTATACCGTTTCGGGGTATTAGACAGAGAGACCCGTTATAGCGTTTATACCGTTTCGGGTATTAAACAGAGAGACCCGTAATCGTCTTATTTATTTGTGCTCTGCATGAAACGGTGGCACAGATAATCAGACCTGCCTCTGAAATTTTGGTGGCCGGGGCGAATTTGAAAATGTGGCCTCTAATAACAAATATTATATGGGCATGTTTCAGCGGCTTCGTATCAATACCTGATTCAGATGGTTCAAGACAAATTGAACGGGTGGAAAATGCGGTCTCTCTCCTTCGCAGGATGGGTGACGCTTGCGAAATCGGTTTTAACAGCTCTTCCTGTATACACAATGCAATGGACGGTCATTCCGAGGTGAGTCTGTGGGGGGATTGAGAACCTTATTAAATATTTTATTTGGGGTATTGGAGAGGGTAATGGCGGTGTTCATCTTGTCAAATAGAAAGATGTTTGTCAAGCGATCGAGCTTGGTGGCCTTGGATTACAGAATCTTGGAAAACAAAACGATGCATTTCTAATGGAAATTGCCTTCAATATTTTGGCAAAGAAAGACCAGCTCTGGGTGAGGTTTCTTCGATCAAAATACAAATGCTTGGAAGGAATACCGGATGCACTTCAGGTCTCAAATTGTTCAAAGCTATGAAAAGGTCTTGCGTTTGTTTGGCTAGAAGTTAGACAGAACTTAAATTGGTGCGTGAGAAATGATCGCTCAGTGTTATAAAGGAGCAAACAGTTGATGGAAGTTGGGTGATTATTGTTGAGCTTTGATAGCTTGGTGGCTATCAAGGCGATTCGATTGGCTGGTGATAGTTGCGCACGAATGACCATTCTGAAACACGTTACTGAGTTAATGCAGTTTCAATGGGTTGTACAGCTACAACATATGGGTCAGAATGGAACTAAGGTAGTGGATTGTATGGCTAAGTTGGACGTTACAAATGGTTCAAATTATCTCAAGTTTAAAACTCCCCCAGACATGGTTTTGTCGTTTTTGCAGGATGATGCTAGCAACACTGCCTAATAGCTTCTGTTTCAGTTTCAAAAACAACACAATTATTTTACAGAACTTGACGCATTTTTTATTGTTTTATAATTGATTTTATATTAATAAATCATTATTTGAATCAAAATAAAAAATTAAAAAGTATTTTTTAAAAAGTACAATGAAAAACCCACCCTAAATTTTTGTTCAACAAGTATGGGTTTTTCTTCTATGTAGAAAAAAACACCGTTTTTATTGACAATAAAAACCCAGCTACCTGTGAGAATCTCTGGATATTTTTTACGCCAATCTCTGTCAAAGACGTAAGCCCTGGCTGTTTTGTTGTGTTTAAACTTTGAAAACCGTGCCTTGCCTTGTTCCATTTATCTTCTAGGACCACCTCTCTCACTACTTGACATGTGTTTTCCCTGTAATGGGCCCATTTTTCACGCGTGGAACGTTGGCATCAGCCATCCGACTCTCTATAATAATGCCATGCCACCGTTTTCCAAGCTCCAAGACACCAAACCAACACACAACAAAGTTCGGAAAGTATAGAACAGGTTGGGCATGGAAACGGTATCGTTTCGTCACACAACTACGCATGGCATGGTCAGACAGATTCCGAAACCATGCCAAATCCATGGTGGTGGCGGTGACCAGTTGAGGATGCCATCAGGTTTTCGGAGTTCGAAGATGAAGGCAAAGAAAAGTTCAGTTGGTGCAGCAGCAGTAGTAAAGTGCGCAGCTTGGGAGACAGGGTTTTTGAAGGACTTAGGAAGGGAGCTGGAACAAGGAGGAGAAGACTGGAAGACATTGGAGAAGTGCAAGGAGGAGAAGGGAATGGTGGAGGTGTTGGAATGTTTGGAGAGAGAGGCAATACTTGGAGACGACGATGGGAGGGATCCCCGTGATTACAAGAGAAGAGCCCACATCTTTGATCACAGTTCGAGAGTTTTCCAGGCCCTCAAACAACATAACCAACCTACTCACTCCCCAAAACCTTGAATTTCTTTTAATTACAACCAAAATCTTTAATCTTCTGCTGCTCACCCCACAAACTCTTCGATCTTCTTTTAATTGTATTAGTAGTGAGCTCTAAATAAATACAATGTTTGATGACTTGTTTGTAAATAAATACAGTGTTTGATGACTTGTTTATAAATTATGTAACATTCGTTTATTAAATTTTATAAATAAGCATTATATATTATTTACTAAACAATTAAACATGAATAGTTGTTTGCAAATTATGTAATGTTTGTTTATTAAATTTTATTAATAAAAATTATATATTATATATTATTTATGAAACAAATAAATATGAATAGAAGTATGTTTGCTTTTTTTATATTTACAAATAAATTAATTGTTTAATTTTTATATCCGTAAATAAATTCTTTGTTTATAAGTTTGTTTATTCAATTTTTCTTCTTTTTAATTTTTATAATTATAATTTTCTATTTTCTATTATATCTTTTAAATATTAGAGAAAGTAGAAATTAAATCGAACTTATGATAAATTTTTTAATGACTTAACTATAAAATTAATGCCCAAATTACATTTTTTAAATAAGTGTCTAAAGTATTTTTCAGACGCCTAAAGTTATAAATATAACACCTTTAGGTGTCTAATGTTACAAACGTTATCACTTTAGGTGTCTTGGTGTTAATGGCCATTAAAAAAACCTGTTAAGTACACATGTTATAATATGATAATTTTAAAATTTTATTTTAGAAAAAACTTAAAAATATTTTATTTTACAAAAAACCCTTTTTTGTACAATACAAAAAAAATTAAACTCTTAAAATTTATTATTTTAGTATCATTTACTCCAATCACCAGTTATCTCCGGCCACCCATTCACCGTCGACGAATCACCCATACGTTGTCGACCACCCACTAACCGGTTACAACTCTTAATATAATCTCAAAACCTAAAATTTCCAAATCCTAAAATTTCAATCCTTAATCCTTAAAATCCAAAATACCCGATCCCTTAAATTCATTTGATTGATCGTGGTAATCAATTGTTTAATCAATTATGAAAACTGACCCCTTGACCATTTGATCAGCCGATCGTTTAAATTTTGATCGTTTGGACATGAAAATTAAAATGACGAAAGGAGAGGGGAGAGAGGGGAGGGAGGGGAGGGAGAGGAGGGAAAACACACATTTTTTAAGTAATATTTTTAGTTTTTTTAAAAATAAATATTTTAAAACTCTAGGTTTGTGACACATGTTATTTAACGAGATTTTTTTAATGACCGTTAACATCGAGACACCTAAAGTAGTAATGTAACACCATATATCAGTACGACACACATTCGATCGATGTAGGATGCTACACGGAACCATCGGAGTAGCTGACCAACACCTTACTTTTTTCTTGTACTATAAAACAACCATTTCCACAAATAAAACATCCATGAAATAATATAATTTAAAACTTTATACTGGGGAGCTCCCAAAATAAATATTTATAATAAAAAATATTACAGACCGACCCTTCATAAAATTTACGACTCAACTAATACAACAGGGTTTATAAAATATACATGTCATTCAAAAACTGCTGAGACGTACTCTGAATTTGCACTGGGTCTAGACCTTGATCTATCTACTACTCCTCGAACTCTCAATCTACAAACCTTTCCACAGAAAACAATCTGGCTCAATGCCACACTAACAACTAAAATATACTAAAAGTTTTTCACTGAAATGCTTAAGCTATCAAGTCTACTCCTATCTAGTTTACTGGTTTGTTTTGTTCTACTTTAGTGAGTATACGAGTATACTCACTCTCTATTCTATGGTAGACATCATGGTGTGACTAAGGGTTCTTCATCTCGGAACTCACACACCCCACTAGTCTACTAAGAATGTGGCCCCCAAAATCTCTGCATCGAACACCACACTCTCAACTAGCCCACTCCTTGAGTGTTGGACCTTGTGCCCAAACTAGTCAGCTTAAAGTGCTTTGTGCACTCCCTTAGGATATCCGGACTGAATATATACTTTCGACTCTGCTATCATTTCTAAAGGAACTCGAGTATCCTTTCGACTCTGCTATCATTTCTAAAGGAACTCGGGTATCCTGGTCATTTTCCCGAGCATTCAAACAAGGCTAGTCTTATTTCACCCTTCTTTATTCTCGTTTCTACGTTTGAATTAGACATCATTATTATTCTCACTTGAAGTCTTATGTGAGGAAATACTGAAGTGTTGGGTTACCTTAAGTCTAATTCCCATAAAAACTGATCTTTTTGCCCAAAACAGATTGAAAGTATCGATACTAGCCCAAGAGTATCAACAAATATCAATATTATCCCTATAGTATCGATAGTCTACCTGCAGAAGTCATAAAACACATATAAAAATGCTATATTTCAATCCCAAAGACCCTAGTGAGGTCCCCAAACATTCTTTAAAATCTTATGTGATTACAAGGAACATAAATAAGGCTTTATATCATGCTTATAACATAAATCATATAATCTACCATTAACATATAACACTAAGCTTCATAACTTACTCTTCAGCTATAACTCATTTTTAATGATCATTAGGAGTATGGAAGAGTTGATAATGTGTTACCTTGCTTCTTGCTTGCTAGAAATTCTCTCAAGCTAATCGTGGGGCAACTTATCTTTCTGTCTTGCTTTAGAGTTTTCTCTCACCTCCCTTACTAAACAAAGATAAGAAAAGGGGTTTATTAAACTAACTAAGCTCTTGGATTAAAGCTTAAGATACTCCAGGTAACTTGAATATACTATAACTAATCTTGGATTCATGGATCCCGTTAACTTCCATAAAATCCATTTTCTAAAACAAATTCTAAAACTTACAAAATAGAGCTTAAAACAAAGCTTGAAGGATGGACAAAAACGTTCTTACATTGGCTAAACCAATATAAGATTTGAATGCTTGAACTTGACTTTTGAAAAGAAGAATAAATGGAAACTAATGGAAGGAAGAAGAAGAAGAAGAGTGGGTGAGATATTATGTGGAGGGTTGGTTTACGTGAAGGATATAAAAATGAGGGGAAAAGATATCAGCTTTAACAAAAAGGGTAATCTACACTTTAGGTCATTCTCCTATTTACTTACTTTTAAAACCACCACTTCTCCTAACTATTGGGCCTTACTTAAGCCCAATACCCTTTCTTAAACTACACTTTAGGTCCTTCTCCTATTTACTTACTTTTAAAACCATCACTTCTCCTAACTCTTCTGCCTTACTTAAGCCAAATACCCTTTCTAAATTATACCAACTATCTTAGGAAGTCTAATGGGCTCAACTTTCGGGTTTCGAGATACTGACCCAAGAATTGGGACGTTCAGGTAACGTTTGTAACGTTAGACACCTAAAGTGGTAACGTTTAAAACTTTAGGCATCTAGATAGGCCGAAAAATAATTTAAGCACATATTCCGAAAAACGGTATAGTTTGAATACTTATTTATACTTAAGCCTTTTTAAATTTAAAAGATTTAAAAACTAATAATGTAATTTTAGTTCTTTTTGAATATTTAAAAAATTTAAAGAAGAGTAATAGTTTAATTTCATTTCTTTTGAATATATAAAGAAACGTATTTGACGAATACATGAAGTGAACATCAATATTTAAAAAGTAAAGCAATAAATTAAGAAATACAAATAAAATGTTATTTAATTGGGTTCACTTATATATAGGTGATCAAAATGATGAAACTGAATAAAGAGTAGCCCGAATTTCACAACTGAATAAAAGAGAATACTGGCATCTTATATTGGGTTGAATGAAGTGATGTCTTCTAGTTGAGAATCAATTCCTAAAGTAATTAACATTATGAATCACCAATTGTAGAAAACGAAAAGCAATAAGATCCATAATGGATATAGGTTGAAGCCATATCATCATGTTCATGCTAATTGCCAAGCAAGACTTGAAAGTTAAATAAGAAAGCCTCTAATATCACATAAAACCCAGGCAATGCTTGACTTGAATGAGTCTCGTGACAGCTAATGGTAAATAATGAAAAAATGAAATAGTAAAATCACAGTAACATAGTTCTGTTACTCATTCCTTTCCTTTGGGCTAACATACTTTCCAACCTTTTCAATAGGAAATACAACCTGTTTAAAACCATACATTTGTCCCTGCTTAGGACTCTTTTCATATGGGATCCGATTCTGAAAATTTTCAAATTCTCATATTTTCTATTTCAATAAGTTTTCACACTATAAAATTTTATAATTTCGTACATTTAAAAGTTTAGGTAAACTAACTTTCATTTAAATTTCGAATACTTTTCCTCATTGAATTTAAAAAATATAATATTCGGCCACTTTTATTTTAATTTATTTAAGATGTGATCACTGATGGTTAATTGTCATTAGACATTTAATGGATTGCTAACGTGACACAATGAATATATAAAATTAAGTGTAAACTATAGCAATCATCATTTAACTATTACCCTCTTTTACCTTAACTGTCAATCTTTTAATTTAGTCAATCAAATCACTTAACTATTTAAATGTTATCAATCAAGCCATTTATCATTAACATTTGATAAAATAGTTGGCGTGACAGTAAAAAAATTTGATATATTTACATATTTGGTACTCGTTATTTATGTATTTAATCAATGTAACATATGTCACCACATTAGAGATTTTTTTTAATTTATTTACTTTAACATATTTTCAATTCAATCATTAGATAACATGTCATCAAATTATTTTGCCCAGTGGGAATCAAAGCAGCAACCAAATGCATGATTTGGGTGCCCCTCTACCAATAGGGCAAACCTCATATTATGATATGATTTACAACATAATTTATTTGTATGCTAAATTGCCAAAAAAATGGTTAAACCGAAACTGGAACCCATAACGTTGTTTTATTGAGTTCCTCGACTATTACATGTCTATTTAAAAATATAATAAAATATACAAATGATCCATTGAGTATAGGTCATTTCTTTGTTGTGTCTCTCGACTATTAAAAATTATAAAATAGTCATCCGACTATTTATATATTCTAAACTCGTCATTTTTCGTTAAAAATTGACGACCATCTGAGTAAGATGTTAACCTGTTAACTGGATATGATAAATTTTGATCACATAACCATCTGATCCCACTATTTTCCATTCTAATGTACCAAAAATTTGATCCCTCAACTTTTTTTGAATAGTCCTACGTGATATAAGATAATATTTATTCATAATTAACTAATTGACAATACAAACACCCTATAAACATATTTGCTCGAATAATATCTCTAAGGAGAATAAATTTTCTTTTATCACTAATGTCACTTAATAGGTTGTACTAACTGGATCAAACTCGGTAAGGTACGAATGGGACGAAGGCATAAAGCCCTATAGATTCAATCAAGATATGAGAAAACACCACGCCTATACACACACACACTGATACTAGCATGGGTACATTATTATTGGGTAAAATGACATCGAAATGGGTTCATTCTATACCCATTTCTCCAGTATCTAAAGCCCAAACAAATCCTAACGTGGATTCATCTGTTTAATATATTATTATTTTAATTGTTTTTCATTTCAAATATATAATATATATTTTGATTACTTTAATATGGACATAAATCAATTAACAAATTTAACTGATGTAATAAATCGTAAGTTAATTTGATTAAATCAAATAATTATAAAATTCGATCTTATGTGTGAAGTTAAGTTTATGGGTGGACGATAGTGACCCCTAAAATTTGAATAATTGACATTTTCCTTTTAACTTTTCTAGAAACAATTTGGCAGTTTCATATCTTTTTAAAATTATCATCGACTATTCACTAAATAAATAAAATCATCATTTAGCTTTAATGTTTTTAATATTTTTAATTAAATTCTTTTATGAAATTTAAAAAATTTCTTCTTCAAACTTTTTAAAAGTTTTACTTTACATTGTTTAAAAAAAATTTAATCCTCCAGAATTTTTAAATAAATTTCGAATTATTTTATCGTTACCAGTTAAATAATTAAACTTAAAAAAAAAGATTGAATTTACTTAACCGATTGTATGCCCTTATCTACATAGGCAAGAGGATAGAAATAATATTTTTGTGTGTGTGTTAAAGAATATGGAAGAAGATGACAATTTTTGTGTTGGAAATATTTAAATTTTATTATTAATTTTTAAGTATTAAAATGCAATCTCATTTTAAAAATTAAAGGGTAATGTCTTTGTCATTTGGATAACTCAATAAAAAGTCAAAGATGATACTTTGGCTTATAAATATACTTTGACGTCTTCCACAAATCAATAATTTAATTTGAATTATTTTAATATAAAATTTTTAGTTCTAATATCTAATTTTTTAAGATTTATTCTAATCTAACATAAAATTTTCAATTTTGAAGTAAGATGATGTCTATATAAAGTTTTTCGAGTAAAAATATTGCAATTAGGTGGATGAGTCGTATGAAATTTATGTTTGTAGGTGTGAAATGATTTTCGGGATTACTTTTAACTTATAGTCTTTAGTTGAAGATACCTTTGTTTAAATGTATTTAAATTTATAATTTTATATTATGATAACAATAGTGTCAATCAGATTAATGTTAACTAAATATTAATATATTAATAATTCTTGACTGAAAAAATATTAATTTAAAAAGGTATTGACTTAAATATTTTTTTTTATATATTCTAACATATCCAATACGTATTTTACTGTTTCAAAACTGTATATAGTTGACTACGTACTAACTCCTAGTACGCTCATGCATAAGCATGATGATATAGATGTAGATATAATTAGCTATTTGGTTGAAGATAATATATATATATATATATGGATTAGACTTACACTATGTAAAATCAATAAATTTTACACCAATTTATAGTAATTAGATTTAATTAAAATTTATAACTCATAAATAAATATTTCTTTAACTCATGTTAAATCAATATTTTTTTCCTTTTTAGGATTAGGTTTTATGGTTTAGGGTTCATGATTTAAAGTTTAGAGTTTATGTTTTGAGGTTTAAAGCTTAGGGTTTGGGGTTTGGGGTTTGAGATAGGGTTTTAGGGTTTGATATTTTGGGGTTTGAAATGTGGGATTGGAGTAAAGAGATGTATTGTTTTATTGTGAGTTAAAAGATAGACATAATGTAACGTAATACTCCTAACGTTTGACAGTATTGTCAAACTTAGCCGTATTTTTTTGACACATTTGACCACTCAACGTTTCATTTTGGGTCAAAAAACCCCTCGGTGGATAAAAAACGTTAGTTAACTGACGGTCAACGCATGATACTGACCAAACACACACACGTGGACGGAGATGCTGACATGGCTTGTCCAGCTCATGGTACACGATGACGTGGCAGATCCATGTGGACTAAATACTGACGTGGCATGTCCACATGTGATGCCACATCAACAAATATTTTTTAAATTAATTAATAATTATTTTTTTACTAAATTTTTAACAACCAATCATATATTGCCACGTGGCACAAGGGATTTTTGTAATTAAATTAGAAAAGGAGGGATTAAACTTCCAAAAGATGCACCCAATGAGATTTGAACTTGAGTCTAGTGGATGAAAAATTGTCGCGCCCTAAACCACCAGACTAACTCACTTGGATATTATTGTTATTTTCATGCCCTCATAACCTTCAAGCTCAAATTGTCGTATTATATGAGTTAAGGTCTGACGGGACGTGCGGCCTAAGAAGCTTCTTGACACTTCTAGATCTTCTTTGCGACTAAGTAAGCCTTACCCAAGCCTAGTGAGCATGCAAACTCACCAAGGTTGGAACGAAGCCCTCAAGGCTTCTAGGATGCAGAATCTTTAACACCAACGTGGCTACTCCAAACCACCAAGGTTGGACTATGGTATGAGAGTGCAAACACAAGTGTGGCTACTCCTAGCCACCAGGAGAGGCAACAAATACCAAGAGAATAAAGAACAAAGAACACAAGAACTAGAGTAAATGCCTCAGAGTTTTATTACTCTCTCCCAAGAGAACGGTAATAAGGGTAAGTTTGATAATACTGTAAAATATTAGGGTTAAATAAGAAAGCTAATGGTAAATAAGAAAGCCTCTAATATCACATAAAACCCAGGCAATGCTTGACTTGAATGAGTCTCCTGACAGCTAATGGTAAATAATGAAAAAATGAAATAGTAAAATCACAGTAACATAGTTCTGTAACATCCCAAATTATGGGTTAGTGACCAAATTGTAAAGTTTCATAATTTGATGACTAAAATAGAAGAATGAAATAGTTTTATGATTATTGGATACATATGATGAAGGTTATTTTGTAATTGTTAAAGGAAATAAAGGGTAAAATGGTCATTTGATCATTTAAGGAATTATATACACGTGGGAAATGGGAGAAACATCCAGAGTTCTCTTCTCCTTTCTTCTTCTTCATGCGTGGGAGAGCAAGGCAAAGGTGAGAGTTTTATTAGTTGATTATTATTTGAATTTTAAGTTTGGTTTTGATCTTTAGTTGATGGATAAACATAAGGAAAGCTTGGGTTACAGTAAAAATCAAAGAATGGAGGGGTTAAGAGAGATTAAAGATTTGGAGTTTTTATATGAAACTTTGGAAAAGAATTGATAAGTAGAATTTGAAGTTAAATTTGACTTGTCAATGTTTAAATTAAGAGATTTGGAGTGATAGAATTTGATTTTGAACATATAGAAAATTTGATATGATTCTTGAATTACATATGGAAGATAGGATTTTGAGGTTTAAGATGAAATAAATGAATATAGATTGGTTTAAGTATGTGTACTAGAGTTAAGAATGAAAAGGGGATGATATATGAAGTGTTGGGCTGAAAATGAAGTGATTTTCGAGCTAAAAATATGATTTCTGGGCAAGGGGAATCGATACCCATTCAAGGGGAACCGATACCCCTTCAAACGACAGAATTCCAGAATGTCTTGAGGGAATCGATACCCCCATAGTAGGGAACCGATTCCCCCTAAAGGAAAATGTGAATATTGGTTTAATAAGTTCGTTTAAGTTGCTAGTATCCAATTACAAGGTGTAGGTATCTAATGATTGCCTCAAAATGTACATGTATGTAGATTCTACGCATAAAGCAATTCCGGAACGTTTGGCAAGTAAGATCGATCAAAGAAAGATAACAGATCGATATTGACTAGTGAGGCCAGGTGAGTGCGTACTATTAGAATATACGTATTGTGTATGGAAATTTGACTTGCGACAAGTCTGTTTCCAATATGTTGAATATATGATTGTATGATTATGTTTATATTACATGAATATGTTTAGTTGTATTACATGTTAGGTAGTATGAATTTATATGATATGTGTTATATGGCAATGATTTATGTATTATAGGAATTAGATGAGTTATATGAACCTGAGATATAAATTATAGGAGCATGAATTATGTAAAATAGCAATGATTTATATGATAACAAGAGAAAGGATATAAATTACATGAGTTAGATATATATATATATAGGAATTGTATAACCAACTTATGAGATTAGATGAAAAGTGAGATAAGTTAAATAACATTGATTTATAGGGTAATATAAGAATAATATATAAATGAGGAGACATTGACAGAAGTGATTATATGAACATGTAAATAAGTTATATGGAGAGGATATATGAGCTGAAATGAACATATAATACATGAGTCATATGGTAAAGATTTATGAATCTATAGGAAAATGTTATGGGAACTATGTGATGATAAGTTATGAGA
Source organism: Hibiscus syriacus (assembly GCF_006381635.1). NCBI lineage: Eukaryota > Viridiplantae > Streptophyta > Magnoliopsida > Malvales > Malvaceae > Hibiscus > Hibiscus syriacus. The sequence goes on along the minus strand of NW_024063359.1, from coordinate 44,220 downwards.
AAATATTTATATAGGTAACAAGCTATGTGAAATTGAATTAAGTAATATATGAAACTAGAATATAATTAATGTGAAATAAGTGATTAGGTAAAACTGTGAGAAGTTATAGGGCATTGTTATTCGAAGTATATGAAAGTATGTATATGGATACCTGTATAAGTTTATAGGTTATACTATGTGCTATGTGATATACTTGGTGTATGAGAATCATATGAGAATAAGAGATGACAATGAGTTACATGCCAGATGAACACAAGAGAAGTGTTATAAGCTACGTGACAGATGATTATGAAATCATACGAAAAGTGAAATGTACATGTGAAGTGATATGAATATAATGCCCATGTTATATGATACGAGAGCTATAGGTATAGTTGGCATGCCAAGAGTCGAGGGTTTACCTATGTCTTTCGAGACATATGGACAGTTTACCTAGGTTCTTCGGGACCTATGGACAGTTTACCGAGGATCTTTATGACCTCTGGACAGTTACCGAGGATCTTTATGACCTCTGGACAGTTACCGAGGATCTTTATGACCTCTGGATAGTTACCGGGGTCTTTGTGACCTCTGGATAGGTCCTTCGGGACATTTATATGAGCTGTGGTGACAGCATAGTGGTGCACAACCTCAATAGACTCACATATCTACAGTTCTCACAGGTGCACATGGGCTAATAAGAGATAACATGGAATGCAATGTATAAGATATATGTGATGTATATACTTTTGGTGATATGACATGTGTTGCTTGAATTATAATGATGTTGATAAAGATAATAATATACATGGGCAATGCAATTGGAAGACAAACGAAAAGTGAAAGTAATACAAGAAGGTATGTTGCGTGTGTGTATGACATGATTATATATATTGTTATCATGCAATAGATACATGCATATTGAAATGTCATGATTCAATGGTATGAATGCACGTTCATGAATTTATTGTTATATGTTTAATTATTGCCTCACTAAGTCAACGACTTAGCGTGTGATTGTTTCACACGTAGGTTTCGAGAAGAATAAAGAGTAATGCGGAGCAAGACATGTCAGTTCTCCTTACCAAATGTCAGATCATAAAATGTATGTACTGTTTACAGAGTGTAGTTGGCATGTAGTCTAAAGATATAAATGGTATGAACTCTGATATCTGTTGTAAACGTTTTGAAATAATTTAAAGGTTATCAAAGTTTTTAAATTACTCACTATTTTATACGAATAAATGTTTGAAAAGTCAATGTGACACTTCGGACTCGTATCCGGGTCGGATACGGGTTGGGGGTGTTACAAGTTCTGTTACTCATTCCTTTCCTTTGGGCTAACATACTTTCTAACCTTTTCAATAGGAAATACAATCTGTTTAAAACCATACATTTGTCCCTGCTTAGGACTCTTTTCATATGGGATCCGATTTTGAAAATTTTCAAATTCTCATATTTTCTATTTCAATAAGTTTTCACACTCTAAAATTTTATAAATTCGTACATTTAAAAGTTTAGGTAAACTAATTTCATTTAAATTTCGAATACTTTTCCTCATTGAATTTAAAAAATATAATATTCAGCCACTTTTATTTTAATTTAGTTAAGATGTGATCACTGATGGTTAATTGTCATTAGACATTTAATGAATTGCTAACGTGACACAATGAATATATAAAATTAAGCGTAAACTATAGCAATCATCATTTAACTATTACCCTCTTTTACCTTAACGATCAATCTTTTAATTTAGTCAATCAAATCACTTAACTATTTAAATGTTATCAATCAAGCCATTTGTCATTAACATTTGACAAAATAGTTGGCGTGATAGTAAAAAAATTTGATATATTAACATATGTCACCACATTAGAGATTTTTTTTTAATTTATTTACTTTAATATATTTTCAATTCAATCATTAGATAACATGTCATCAAATTATTTTGCACAGTGGGAATCAAAGCAGCAACCAAATGCATGATTTGGGTGCCCCTCTACCACTAGGGCAAACCTCATATTATGATATGATTTACAACATAATTTATTTGTATGCTAAATTGCAAAAAAAAAAAAATGTTTAAACCGAAACTGGAACCATAACGTTGTTTTATTGAGTTCATCGACTATTACATGTCTATTTAAAAATATAATAAAATATACAAATGATCCATTGAGTATAGGTCATTTCTTTGTTGTGTCCCTCGACTATTAAAAGTTATAAAATAGTCATCCGACTATTTATATATTCTAAACTCGTCATTTTTCGTTAAAAATTAACGACCATCTGAGCAAGATGTTAACCTGTTGACTGGGATATGATAAATTTTGATCCCATAACCATATGATCCCACTATTTTCCATTCTAATGTACCAAAAATTTGATCCCTCAACTTTTTTTTGAATAGTCCTACGTGATATAAGATAATATTTGTTCATAATTAACTAATTGACAATACACACACCCTATAAACATATTTGCTCGAATAATATCTGTCGTAACCGGTTTTCATCCGGGCACGAAATATTTATTTGGCAGGAAAATTGATGTGAATAAATGGTTTTGAAAATAATTTGGGAGTCGCCATCGGCCTTTTGGGTCAGGTAGGTCGAATACCTAAAAATTATTTTTTAAAAGAGTTTTAAGAAAACATCAATTAAAAAATGAACTGATCTGCGTTTATAACCAAAAATTCGTTCTTTTTAATAATAAAAAGGGATTCGTGGTCGGTTACGTTTAGGGAAGGATTATCACCCCTACAACGCCCAAAATTGGTACTTTTTTTAATTATAAATTGACTCTATTATTGGAAATTTAAAAATTCAAAATATATTTAATTTATAATCCTATTATTAAAAAATATTAATTTACATTTATAAATAAAATATTTATTTATTTATAAAATATAAGAAAAGGACTTCTAGGTGCCTTAAGACAGCTCTTTTCTTTGATATTAATAAATAATTTAAAAAAATAAATTATAAAATTTTTATAATATTTAATTTTAAAATACCAGAATAGGGCATCTAGTTGTATTAAGACTGCCCTTTTCTTTGATATTGAAAATAAATAAATATTAAAATATAAAAATAATTTATGAAAAATCAAATTATTATTATATATTTATATGATTATATAAATAACTATATAAATAAGTAAAATTAAAACATAAATAAACAATAATAAAAAAACAATTAGGGAAATAAAGCTTTATAATAAATGAAAATATTTAAAATTAGTGACTAAATTAAACTTATCTAAAATTCGAATATCAGATTAAAATAAATTAAAAATATAAGCTCGAGATTAAAATATTAATTATTTAAATTAAAGGACTAAATATGATATTTATCCTAAATATATTATTTTAATATAAAGGACTAAAATAAATAAAACTAAAATTAAAGATCTGAATTAAAAGGATTATAAACTCGATTTAGTGACTAAAATGTAAGAATTACAAATTCAAGGGATGGCGGACGGGTTTTAACAATTTAAAAATTACACAAATAGCCCTCCCCGAAACGACGTCGTTCGGGAAGGGCTATTTAAAGTTCGGGCCAGCTTCATTTCTCATATCTTCCCTCTCTCTCTATTCTCTGAGAGAGAGAAAATTCTCTCGCTTCTCTCTAAAACAGAGAGAAGCTAGACGGCCGGCAGCCGTCCGTCGGCGTTCTTCCGCCGCTGGCCACCGCCTTCGGTGGCCGGAATAATTTTTTTTTCCTTAAAATATAGATCGGACCGTCCTAATGACGGTTCCGATGGTCTTTTCTTTTAAATGGCTCCCAATCGGAGCAAATCTAAGAGATATACCTTCGGGTTTTCGAAGGTTTTTGGTGATGTTTGGAGGCCGGTGGTGACTCCGATCAAGACAGTGACTTTCACGGTGAGTCTCTCTACTTCCTTTCCTTGCTGTGTTGTGGGGTTTTCTTTTTTTGTTCTCCGTTCTTCCTTTTTTTTTCTTCTCTGTTTTTGCTGGGTTTTTTTTCTTTGCAGGTTGGGTGATGGCTTTATAGCCATCACCGGCGCTTGTCTCGGACCGGTCCGAAAGGTGGAGTTCGGTGAGTCACCGAGCTATGTGGTGACTCACCCATAGAGCTTGCGACGTGGGCGGCGGGTGTTGAAGCAATAAAGCTTCTGGATTCTTCAGCGAGGCGGCGGCGTCGTGGCGTGGCACTGGCAGCTGGGACGTGTCCCTAGGGTTATGATACCCTAGGGTTTCCTTGTTGGGTATCTCTGGACCATTGGATCTTGCCAGATCCAACGGTAGCAAGCTGAGGCGGCTGGGAGAAGAGGGAAACCCTAATCTGGTTTAGGGTTTCCATTGGGCTAGCTTAGTTGGGCCACTATATTTGGGTTAACTGGTTGGGCCAGACTTGGCCCATTTGTAATAATAAAATAATAATAAAAATAATAATAATAATAATAATAATAATAATAATAATCATCATAATAATAATAAATAATAATAATAGTAAATGGAAAAAAATAGTATCTTCAGCTGCCCCTCTTTGCTCATTCTTGTGTTAATAAGAATAGAGTAAAGATGAAAAGATAATAATATTTTTTTATCCATTTGTATTCACTTGACTATGATGAAAATGTTGAATAAATTCTTCTCTTTTTTCAGATGAGTTCTTCTCATTATGAACTTTCTGCTGGGGATGATGTTGACCTATTTCCTTCTGTGATAGAGTCATTCAAAAGGTTAAATAAGCTCTTCTCATTATGAACTTTCTCTGGAAAGGTTGATGCTAATCTATCTCCTTCTGTGATAGGATTATGCAAAAGGTCGAACAAGCTCTTCTCATTATGAACTTCTTCTTCTTTCTTCAGATGAGTTCTTCTCATTATGAACTCTCTCTGAAAAGTTGATCTATCGAGTGATGAATTCGAGCGAAAAGTTGAACAAGTTCTTCTCATTATGAACTTCTTCTTCCTTCTTCAGATGAGTTCTTCTCATTATGAACTTTTTCTGGAGAAGCTGATCCATCAAATGATGGATTTGAGCAAAAGGTTGAACAAATTCTTCTCATTATGAAATTCTTCTTCCTTCTTCAGATGAATTCTTCTCATTATGAACTTTCCCTGGCAAAGCTAATCTATCAAGTGATGGATTTAAGCAAAAGGTTAAACAAATTCTTCTCATTATGAATTTCTTCTTCCTTCTTCAGATGAGTTCTTCTCATTATGAACTTTCTCTGGCAAAGCTAATCTATCAAGTGATGGATTTAAGCAAAAGGTTAAAAAAATTCTTCTCATTATGAATTTCTTCTTCCTTCTTCAGATGAGTTCTTCTCATTATGAACTTTCTCTGGCAAAGCTAATCTATCAAGTGATGGATTTAAGCAAAGGGTTAAACAAATTCTTCTCATTATGAATTTCTTCTTCCTTCTTCAGATGAGTTCTTCTCATTATGAACTTTCTCTGGCAAAGCTAATCTATCAAGTGATGGATTTAAGCAAAAGGTTGAACAAATTCTTCTCATTATGAATTTCTTCTTCCTTCTTCAGATGAGTTCTTATTATTATGAACTTTCTCTGGCAAAGCTGATCCATCAAATGATGGATTTGAGCAAAAGGTTAAACAAATTCTTCTCATTATGAATTTCTTCTTCATTCTTCAGATGAGTTCTTCTCATTATGAACTTTCTCTGGAAAAGCTGATCCATCAAATGATGGATTTGAATCTTTGCTAAAATCTTTGAAATTCCTGTTAATAATTCAACATGGATGAAAATGAATGAAAATGCACCTATTTTTGCAAACACCTAAATATGATGCATGAATGTTAAGTTATTTGCTTTCAGATTGGTGAATTGAGTATTTCTTCAATTGTAAAAAAACCCAATAGATCTTTCTTCTTCAAATCAGAGAATCTATCATCTTTGACAAATGTAGATGTAGATATAATGTCACAAAACCTCTTGAGAATAAAACTCAATAGTATAAGCTCTTGAAAAGCTTGCATTCATGCAACATGTTGATTCTGATAACAACTCATCTGATTATGAAGTGACCTTTCAAGATGATTTCACAGATATCGATAGTTCTTTTAATACCGCGAAATCTTGAATTCTGATCCTGATGAGGAGAATAAACTGTTATTCTTGACAAAAATGGGATTCTCAGAGGATGAAGCTTCAATAGCCATGGAGAGATGTGGTTCAGATTCATCAATTGCAGAATTGACAAATTTTATATGTGCTGCTCAAATGGCTAAGGCTGCTGACACATTTCTTCCGGTAAAAGATGGGAAGCCATTATGCGATGATCCCATTTACAAGAAAAGGCGAAACTTGGGCTATGATTTTTGGGAAAGGAATAAGCAAAAGAAGTTTGAAAAGAAACTTCTTAATGAAGACGATCATACAATTCATCTTTTAATTCCAATGATTGGTTCTGGGTTTTATATCAAACCAAATCAGATAACTCAAAGAACACTTCCAGAAGATGCTATGAGCACATTCATCTTCCAAATTCAATAATTGGTTCTGTGGTTCATACCAAACCAGATCAGATAACTCAAAGAACACTTCCAGAAGATGCTATTAGCACATTCATCTTTCAAATTTAATGATTACTTTTTTTAGGGTTCATACCAAACCAGATCAGATAACTCAAAGAACACTTCCAGAAGATGCTATGAGCACATTCATCTTTCAAATTCAATGATTGGTTTTACCAAACCAGATCAGATAACTCAAAGAACACTTCCAGAAGATGCTATGAGCACATTCATCTTTCAAATTCAATGATTGGTTTTACCAAACCAGATTAGATAACTCAAAGAACACTTCCAGAAGATGCTATGAGCATATGGAATTTGTTCCAGTTAATGTTTGGACTGGGATATCACAGTACTTATTCGATGTAGAGCCAGAATTTGTAGATTCGAAGCATTTTCATGCTACTACACTAAAAAGGGCTATATTCATAATTCTGCCAATTAAGAACAGATTTTCTCTTTATTCTGCTTCCTCCATGTGCTGATGCTTTTCCATTGACAAAGAAATGATGGCCTTCCTGGGATCCAAGAACAAAGTTGAACTGTTTATAAACATGTACAGGAAGTGTCAAATTGACAGAAAGGATCTGTAAGGCTCTTGAAGCTTATAACAATGAGCCACATTCGAGTGTCCAGAAGTATGTTCTTGATGAGTGCTGAAAATGGAATCTAGTATGGGTTGGAAGGAATAAAGTTGCTCCACTTGAACTTGATGAGGCGGATATGCTTATAGGTTTCATTAAAACCCATACACGAGGAGGAGGATCTACTAGAGATATGTTCCTCAGTGATATCAATGTCCTGTTTCTTTTTGCTGGAATCAGTGCTGCAGAGGTCACCTTCTACTGTCTTAGCATATCTTTGAAAATAGATGTGCAAGAACTGAATGATGATCGGTTGGAGCAATTGATGAGTAGATTTGGCGGATTCGACCTTGTTGTCCGTAGCATCCCGTGTAACAATCTTGATGGAAGCAATAAACATCATCATGATGAACTAGAAGATTTTTATTGGTGCATTTTCTTGCAATGACTGCTACGACAGCTGTCTCTTCTGCTGTTCCAATATATCCCATTCTTTTCAAATCATGGAACAATTTAGTTAACAGTAAAACTGGTCATCCTCAACTTTTAGAATACTGTAATCAATGTTACCCTATATATCCAGAGTGCAAATAATGACTTGTTTATGGATTTATGATGATGATGATTGGCTTACTTTGTATTCCATGCATTTAAAAGTATTAACATAAAGTGATATTCAGAAATCTTTAACTTATTTCAAAATTATGTTAATTCATAGAAGAATAAATTGAATTTTCGAAAATAAATTGAATCTCAAATAAATTAAACTTGAAATAGATAGAATTGTATTCAAAGTTATGACAAGCATAAGATTTGATAAAAATTCAAATGTCTCAACAAATTATTAGCATAAGTATTTCTAAATTAATCAAATTGACACAATTTAGAGTAATGATGTAAGCTTTTGTCTGGAAGATCTCAAACGTTGTCAAAATGCTTGTAGATGTAAAGTTTCTCCCAAACTGTCAAAATCTTAAGAGGGTTCAATTGCCAGATGCCTAATATCAACATGCATTTGAGCCGCCATTCAGGTTTTCAACTCAAATCCTTCCTTTGGTTACAAGATGCCCTTTGCGGGTTTTCACCTTGACCCCCCTTTTTTCTTTTTTTTTTCTCTCTTTTTTTTTCTTTTTTTTATTTCTTTTCTTCTTTTTTTTTTTTCAAGCATAATATTTCTTGACAGAATCCGAGTTTATTGGATTTCTCAGAATTTTTCCATCCATTTCTGCCAAGATCAATGCTCATCCGGAAAAAGCCTTTTTTACCACGTATGGCCCTTCCCAATTAGGCATCCATTTCCCACGGAAATCTTTATGTATAGGCAAGATCTTTTTTAGTACTAGATCACCCTCTTGGAATTCTCTTGGATGTACTTTTTTGTCATGAGACTTCATCATCCGTTTCTGATACATCTGTCCATGGCAAATAGCTTTCAATCTTTTCTCCTCAATAAGGTTCAATTGATCAAATCTAGCTTGGATCCATTCAGATTCATCCAATTTTGTTTCTCTCAAAATTCGAAGCGATGGAATCTCAACTTCAATTGGTAAGACTGCTTCCATCCCATAGACTAAAGAAAAAGGCGTTGCCCCAGTAGATGTTCGAACAGTAGTTCGATATGCGTATAGAGCAAAAGGTAACTTCTCGTGCCAATCTTTGTAAGTTTCAGTGGTCTTTGTAATGATTCTCTTGATGTTCTTATTTGCTGCTTCAACTGCCCCATTCATCTTTGGACGATATGCCACTGAGTTTGCATGTTTGATCTTAAACTGTGCACAAAGTTCGGTCATCATTTTGTTGTTCAGGTTCAGAGCATTATCTGTAATGATCCTTTCTGGTAGGCCATACCGGTAAACTATCTCTTTCTTTATGAATTTGCAGACTGTAGACCTCTTAATATTGGCATATGAAGCAGCTTCTACCCATTTGGTAAAATAATCAATTGCCACAAGGATGAAGCAATGTCCATTCGAGGCTTTTGGTGTGATTGCTCCAATGACATCTATTCCCCACATAGAAAATGGCCAGGGTGCTGTCATTACATGTAAAGGAGATGGGGGTACATGAATCTTGTCTGCATATATCTGGCATTTATGACATTTCCTTGCATAATCAATGCAATCTGTGTGCATGGTAGCCCAATAGTATCCATATCTCATTATTTTTCTGGCCATGGAAAGACCATTTGCATGTGTTCCACATATTCCACTGTGTACTTCTTTAATGATGCTTCTAGCTTCGCTTGTATTTAAACATCTCAATAGCATTTGATCATTGCTTCTTCTATACATAGTCTCTCCATCAAGAAAATATCCAGCAGCCATTCTTCTCAAGGTTCTTTTATCAATTTCAGATGCATTTTGTGGATAACTTTGATTTTTGATATATTGCAGGATATCATGATACCATGGTTTACCATCTACCTCTTCTTCCACACTATAACAATGTGCAGGAATTTCGTATACTTGCATTTTGATTGGCATCATATCAACTTTCTTAGTTGCCTGAAACATAGCAGCTAATGTAGCCAAAGTATCTGCCATTTGATTTTCTTCTCGAGGGAGATAATTGAAGGTGACTCTTTCAAATTCTTTCACTAATTCGAGGGTAAAATTTTGGTATTCCAACAATTTGGGATCTTTTTTTTCCCATTCTCCTCGTAATTGATACACCACTAAAGATGAATCTCCATATATCTTGAGACATTTGATTTTTCTTTCTATAGCTGCTTTCAATCCCATGACACAAGCTTCGTATTCCGCCATGTTATTGGTGCAAAAGAACTCTAGTCTACTTGTAAAGGGATAATAAATATTTTCTGGAGAAATTAACACTGCCCTGATTCCTCGTCCCAAGGCGTTAGATGCTCCGTCAAAGTAAAGCTTCCAAGATGCAGATGCATCATTTGTCCTGACTTCTTCATTCATGGATATGCACAACAAATCTTCATCGGGAAAATTGAAACTCAAAGGCTGATAATCATTTGATACACGACTGGCCAGAAAATCAGCTATGACACTTCCTTTTATCGCTTTTTGGTTGACATATACAATATCAAACTCAGATAATAACATCTGCCATCTAGCCATTCTGCTTGTCAAAGCTGGTGATTCCATTAAGAATTTCAAAGGATCAAGTTTTGATATCAACCAAGTAGTATGGTATAACATATATTGTCTGAGTCTTCGAGTAGTCCACACCAAGGCACAACATAATTTTTTGTATTGGTGGATATCGAATTTCACAATCAGTAAATTTCTTGCTCAGATAATAAATAGCTTTTTCTTTTCTTCCAGATTCATCATGCTATCCTAGTACACATCCCATTGAATTTTCAAAGACCGTCAAGTAGAGAATTAATGGTCTATTAGGCATTGGTGATACTAAAATTGGGGTATTGGATAAATATTTCTTAATAATTTCCAAAGTTTCTTGACATTCTTCATTCCAGACTTCAGGATTGTTCTTTCGAAGTAATTTGAAAACTGGATCACATTTGTCAGTTAATTGAGAAATGAACCGAGATATATAATTTAATCTTCCCAAAAAGCCTCGAACTTCTTTTTTTGTATTGGGTGGTGGAAGATCTTGAATTGCTTTTACTTTATCTGGATCAATCTCAATTCCTTTTTTGCTGACCACAAATCCCAAAAGTTTCCCGGAAGTTACCCCAAAAGTGCATTTTGCGGGGTTGAGCTTTAATTGATATTTCCTCAATCTCTGGAAAAGCTTTCTCAGATTTTGAATATGTTCTTCTTTAGTTCGGGATTTGGCAATCATGTCGTCTACATATACTTCAATCTCTTTGTGCATCATGTCATGAAACAAAGTTACCATGGCTCTTTGATACGTTGCCCCTGCATTTTTCAATCCAAATGGCAACACTTTATAGCAGAATGTGCCCCATATGGTTACAAATGTCGTTTTTTCCATGTCTTCAGGATTCATTTTTATCTGATTATATCCTGAAAAGCCATCCATGAATGAAAACCATGCGTGTCCTGCAGTATTGTCCACCAAGGTGTCTATGTGGGGTAATGAAAAGCTATCTTTCGGACTAGCTTTGTTGAGATCTCTGTAATCAACACACATTCGAACTTTCCCATTTTTCTTTGGTACGGGAACAATGTTGGCTACCCATTCTGGGTATTTAGCTGCCTGTAGGAAACCTGCATTGATCTGTTTCATCACTTCCTCTTTGATCTGCAACAACATTTCTGGCCTCATTCGCCTGAGCTTTTGTTGGACCGGTTTATATTATGGATTGATCGGAAGCTTGTGCATTACTATATCTGTACTCAAACCAGGCATATCTTGATAAGACCAGGCGAAGATATCCTTGAACTCTTGAAGGAGATTTATCAATTCTTGTTTTATATGGATTGTCAGAGTAGTACCAATTTTCACCTCTTTTATTTCTTCATCTGTTCCCAGATTCACAGTTTCAATCTCTTCTTTGTGAGGTAGAATTTGTTTATCTTCTTTTTCTACCAGTCTTAATAATTCAGTAGGAACATCACATTCCAGTTCATCCTCACACCCATTGATTTCTACCAGACATATGGGCTGCTCTAAATTTATCTCTTGATTAAATTTAGGAATAAACATGCTATTAACATGGTAACACCTGCAAATTTAAGTCAGACACATTTCCGAAAGAATATAGTAAATTTATGAAATAAATAAATGTAAAAATGTAAGAAAATGTAAATAATGATTGCCATCTGAAAATTTTAAAGAAAATTTCTTATATTTAACCTAATTTCCTTTACAAGATAACAAAAAGTTTTCATACTTTTGAGCTAAACATAAAGATTAGTTCTGAATATTACTCTGCGTTAATATTAAAAACTATAGGAAGATCTTCAGTGGTCCAATTGTTGAGTGTTTCTCCAGGAAAACATGGGCGAATCCTATCCAAGTATTTGCCAGTCTTGCTGTCATTCATGATCATGTCGATAAATAATCCATTCATAGCTTCTTCAACTATGCTTTGATCTTTTGTCAACTTTTCTTCTTTAAAGGCCTCAACAAGCTGTTGTTCTACATTAATTGTTCCCCCTGATCTGAATGTGGTCTTTAACTGTGAGAAAAACATGTGTTCCCAAAGGATTTATTTCCCTTTCAACCTTGCCTTTCTGTCTTCACATATTCTTTTCATCTCTTTGTTCTTTTGCTGAAAATTGGGCTTAAATCCAAGCCCAAAACGATCTTTCTTCATCTTTATACTTACAGGAACTGAAACCCCTTGAAGATTCTTTCCTAAACCTTTCCCAGCCTTAGCTCTGATGCCTAAAGTTTGTCGTACCGTCATCTTGGTGCAATCAGATAATCTGGGATATGGAATTTTGCTTCCTTATGCAATAAAGGTTGCATTTACAAATTCAAGAGCTCGGAAAGAGCATTCAAGAGCATCATCATTGGTTTCAATATATGGAACATCACTTGTTACGGACGCAATGATTTCTTCTTCAGCTCCGACACATATTAGTTGTCCATCAACAACAAATTTCAATTTCTGATGCAATGAAGAAGGAACGGCTCCTGCTGAATGAATCCATGGCCTCCCTAATAAACAATTAAATGTAGGGTGGATGTCCATCACCACAAAGTCAATATTGTACACGACTGGTCCAATTAACAACGGTATTTCCATTTTCCCAAGCACCTCTTTTTGAGTACCATCAAAGGCTCGTACTACATTCTGATAACTCTTCATGTGTGATTTATCCACAGGCATTCTTTGAAGTGTGACTAGAGGCATCAAGTTGAGAGCGGATCCATTGTCAATCAATACTCCTGGCAACACATGACCATGATAATGTGTCGTGATATTCAAAGCTTTTACTGACCCCATTCCGCCTTCAGGTATTTCATCATCCGTGAACGTTATGTAATTATCAGCGGCTATATGTCCCACAATTCTGTCAAGTTTATTGAGGGATATATCTTCAGGGATAAATGTTTGATTGAGCATTTTCATCAAAGCATTTCTATGTGCTTCTGAATTCATCAATAGATCAAGAATAGAAATTCTCGCTTGTTGTTTGTGTAGTTGTTTAACCACACTATACTCACTATGTTTCAAGAATTTCAAAAATTCTTGAGCTTGTTTTTCTGTCACATGCTCATTGAATGCTGGAGGGGATTCATCATCAAATACCTTCTGGGGTATTACCATGGTTTTTCCTTTTGTTTTCACTTGTTCCGAGGCATTGGATGTTTCGGGAGAGTAACATCTCCCACTTCTTGTAAAGAATCCGACTTCACTCACTGCTTCAGACGTCGAACCCAAACTCTGTATTTTGTCTTCCGTTTTTTCTAGAGAAACAGATCCTCCTACCATTGAAACATTAGTAGTATAATTCCAAGGTACCCTGCGGGTATCTTTGTATGGAAATGGTAGAGGAGTGGTGATAACTACTTTCGGCTTTATTGGTACATGAATCACCGTAGATGATTTCACATTAATGATCACAGGATCATTTGTTCTTTGACTAGGTTTAGAATCCTCTGATGAGCAAACATCATCTTCTTTTTTCCCTGGTTCTTCTTCAAAGAATTCTATTTCTCTGTTGTTCATCAATTTTTGCACCAAATCCCTAAACTCAAGACATAGTTGAATTTCATGCCCCTTCTCTTGATGATATTCACAATAATTCTTGCCTTCATTATGCTTTGGCCTGAATTGTTGTGGAATTATACCGGCTAAAGAGAGTTGTTGAAATACCCAAACAAAAGGAGATTTAATTTCAGAAATGTTAGTTTTTGCTTTCTTTCTGTTCTCTTCCTGAATTGCATTCACGTTTTTATCTCCATGATTTGGCAATGGATGATTTGATGTAGATGGTGAATTGAATTCCAACTTTCCAGTGTTGATCAAATTTTGAACCACCCTTTTGAATGCCAAACAGTTTTCAATAGAATGACCCGTAATTCCTTCATGGTAAACACAATGTGCCTTTACATCATACCATGAAGGGAATGGTGGTTGCATAGGAACCAAAGGATAGGGTTGTATGACATCTGCTTTTAACAGTGAATCATAGATCTCAGCATATGGTACTGGTAAAGGTGTAAAAGATAACCTTTCATTTTCCTTTCGAGATCCTCTGGACTCTGCTCGATTAGTGTTTGTTTCCTCTTTCTTAACCCTTGGCTGGGTTATTGTAACACTTTTCGATGAATCCTTGTTGTAAGAGTTTGCATTGTTGACTTCATTCTCTTTTTTCCGGTACATAGGTCTTTTGGAACTAGACCCCTCATTTGATTCAATTTTGCCACTTTTCAAGACATTTTCAATGAGTTCTCCAGAAATGACCAAATCTGCAAAATTTCTGGTTGTATTCCCCATTAGATGATTTAAATAAGGAGCTTTCAATGTATGAACAAATATTAATGTGGCCTCTTTCTCTGACAAAGGTGGTTGAACTTGGGCTGCTGTGTCACGCCATCTCTGAGCATACTGTCTGAACGTTTCGTTATTCTTTTTTCTCAAAATTTTGAAGAGTCCATCTATCAGGGACCATGTCTGTTACGTGGCGGTACTGCTCTAGGAATGCTTTAGCCAAATCTTTCCAGGATCTAATGTTGGCTTTGGCCAATTGAGTATACCATTTTAAAGTTGGTCCTGTCAAACTATCTTGAAAGCAGTGAATTAACAATTTCTCGTCTTTCACATATCCTGTCATTCTGCGACAAAACATAGTAATGTGGGATGAAGGGCATGTAGTACCGTCATATCTATCAAATTCGGGAACTTTGAACTTGATGGGGAGGATTAGGTCTGGAACCAAGCTCAACTCACTAGCGTCAAACCCATAGAATTATTCAGTTATTTTCACGGATTTCATTCGTTCTTCTAAGCTCTTGATCTGTCTGGTCAATTCTTCATTTACTTTTTCTTTCTCATTCAAACTCATTCAAATCTGGGATTAAATGCTCAGTATTAAAATCCCCTATTTTCACATCTGATATAAGTGGATTTTTGCTTGAAGATGCAGGATCCACTTGTCGATTTTCATGTGATTTGGCTTCTTGAAATGCTGAAGTGCGAGCATTAATTTGTATAGGTGTAGTACCAGAGTGATAAATTGGTTCTGGTGGAAAACCTAAAGGATACATAGGTTCTTGGTCGAAAGATACAGGATTTTCATGCATTTTTCCAACAATAGCCTGCCTTTTAAACATGTCTTCTATTTTCTGCATCATGCTGTCTTGTGAATTTGCAATACTGGCTTCAATTTTCTCCAGCTTCATTCTCATTTCTGCTTGTTCTTTATTATGTTGTTCCTCAAAACGTTGTATTTTATCCTCCATAATTCTCTTAGTAGCTTGTCTAGTACCGTAGTGATGTTGTATTTCTCTTTTGGCCAGAATAACTGCGATTGAAAAATCTTTTGATATTATTTTTTCCAAATTTTAATTAATGAATTTTATCTTAATAAAAAAAAATATCCATAAAGAAAATTATGAAATGAATAATGAATGTATGCAAAATGCATGTATGCAAAAAGGTATTGATCCCAAAAAGTTAACTGTCATAGAACAACTTTCATCGGCATACAAAAGTTTCTTTATAATAGTTCATAACTACAGATAAGGCGTAGCTTTCCTATTAAGCTCTATAATTTCTTTTATTAACCATGACACCTTCTTTCCGAATTTAGAAACTGGATCAACGTGATGCTCAATTATTTTAGCTTCAACAGCTAGTTCCCCAACATATCTAGCAACTTCGCTCATTTGTACCATGGCCTCGAACACCATATTACTTCTTTCTTCACTTTTTTCAACATAGAAATCAGTTGACTTTTGCCATTGTTCATTAGTTCCTTCAAGAGTTTGCTCTAACTCAGTGATTCTGACTTGGCAATTGTACAGAGTTTTTTCAAGATCTCTAATGCGTCTTCGCAATGAAGCACTTTCCTCATTACTTTCTTTGAGATCATTAGGTCCTAGACGAACCTTTTCTTGAAATAATGATTCTTCAAGTTGCAAAATGTAAGCGTTAAACTCTGAGCTTTTATTTCTAGACTGATCCAGATCTTCTTCAAGTTTTGTTCGTGCTTCTTGCGTTCTTTGATTAATCTTCTGGATTTGAACATTCTTGTTTCTGCATCTTTGCATCCAATTGCTAGCCATTTCTTGCTCTACCTCAATTTTGGTGTTGAAATTCTTTCTTTCCAGCTCCCATTTTTCTTTTTCAATATTGAACTCTTCAATCTTTTGGCCCCTGACTTCAAGTTCAGTAATCAGCTGGTTCATTTCAGATTCAAATCCCTTGAACATGATATTTTTCTCACCTTCAAATTTATCAAAGATGTCATTCTTCATCTCTTCTAAATCTTTGGCTCGATCCCTTTCTCTTTGCATTTCATTCATGATCTCGCAGTGTTCAGCCTTGTGTTTTATAATTCGCTCTCTTCTGTCAACCTCAAAATCTTCCATTTTTTGCTTTCCTTTCTCAAGGCTTTTGAGTAGACGGTTATTCTTTCCTTTCAGATCTTCAACTCGACTTTTCTCGATGTTCAATTCTCTGGTCATCTGTACTGTTGATTGGCTTGGTCCTGATGCTTTCCGGGATTTATATAACTCTTGGTAATTTTTCTTTAATGCTCTAAATTCACCATCAACTTTTTCTTTGTTTTCTCTCAACATTGCACATTGTGATGAATGAAAGTCAATATCAACACCCAACATAGCTTTATCTCGTCTCATTTGCTCTAATTTTTTTGACCAGCCTTCTCTTTCTGCTTCAAACTCAGCTCTCAGGATTTCAATCTCTGATGGAACCACCTTAATGCAATCTTCCATAGAGATATCCTCATTTTGATCTGGTAGAGGAATATTTTCATTTTTCCTGACAGATCTCCATTCCTCATAATCAGGAGTTAGCATTTCTTTTGCTGCTTTAGCTCGGATACAAAAAATTGTTTTCCAAGTTGTAACAGCTTCCATGATATTTCTTTTATAATTTTTGCTGTGGAATGCGAACTCAAATGAATGTAATCCAACGGTGACATGTACAAATTGACGACCTTCATACTGTCTTATGACCAGAAGTGGTGCATATCCAATTCCTCCCCATAATCCAAGCAGCATTATCCAGTTGTAATCACCACATTTGTAAAAGAATTCTCTTTGGATTTGCCATGGGGCTCGCCAAACAATGTCATTGCTTTGCAGATTTCGAAAGGCATTAATCCACATATCTTTTTTAATTTCTTTCGGCCATTCTTGCTCCAGAAATTCTTTTAATGGTGAGTAATCCGTATTAAAGCGTCGGTATGAAACCTTTTCTGTCCTCCAGAAATGGCTACGGATCCAAACATATAACAACTGGTACACCCTGAGAATCGTCCACCTCCTAGCTTTCTACAAGCATTTAACGATCTGAAAGTCTCTGCTAGGATTACAGAAGCAGGATTAATCTTTTTTGGTAGCTGCTCAAACAAATCTACTACTGCAGCTTCAATATATCCCAATACTTTTGGGAAGATGACCATACCATACATACCCAGAGCAAATAGATCGAATCGTACTTTAGTGTCTGGATGACTTTGAATAAGTTCTTTAATGTTGGTCCAAGCAATGCCTTCGCTTTCGCCTTTTTGTTTTGTACGGGATGCCACCCATTCTTCTCGTACCCCGGCAATCTTTGCTAATTTAACTCGAAAGGGTTGAGTTTTAATTGACTTTGAATAGATTCGATTCTCCAAAGCCCCTTCTATATGTAGCAAAGTTGTGTACTCTTCAATAGTAGGGACCAAGTCCTCCTTATTGAGAGTGAAGCAATTGTACCCTGGATTCCAGAATTGAATTAGGGCTCTGAGTAATTCATCATCAACTTCGACATAGAGCAAATATGGGATGTCTCCATAAGTCTGATAAAACTGTAATTTTTTGTTTGAGTCCCAACTTTCCCAAATGCTTCGCAAATCTTGCATATAATTTCTTTTTAGCGAAACTGGAGCATAACTGGCCAAGTCCGATACATGATCATCTTGCAGACGGTCTCCTCCTTGTCTTTGTAAGTCCTCAGCCCACTGTCTTACTTCTGAGTTTAGAATTATTTGATTTGAACACTTTTTATCCATGGATGAAGGCTTTCCAATGAGACAATTAACACGAGGATCAATGCCTTTTATCATGTATGATGCTATGCAAACAGAAAAAATAAAGAACACACAAAAAGAAATGAATTAGTTTACATAATAAAGAAATTTAATAATAATATCTACTAAATATTTTTATTTAAACATGCTTTTTCATAATTTAAATAATTTAAATATACATGTAATTTAATCAGTAAGAAAATAAATAAATTAAAAGGAAAGTTAGAATTCATTTCTCCTGTGTGTACACCTATTTTGGACAAAATTTCGGCATGGCTTCAGATCGGAAGAGTTTCTAGGGTTTATTATATGCAAGGTTTTAGATCTAAGAATAAAGGTACCCGAATTGTCCTTGTTAGTGCCCCCTTGGGTTGCTAACCCTCAATCCTAGTCCATCACAGACTAAAGTGGAACGACTTCAATTCGAGGGGATACATTTCTCTATGCCTGACACGGAGAATAAATTCTCACGAAGACATAGAGCATATAAACCCCGAAAGTTACTTGCTAGGTCTGACACGGAGAATAAATTCTCACGAAGACGTAGCTTTCACTCCCACTTAAAAGGGATAAACTCAATTATAGAGCTTTATGTTATGCAATGCAAGTGTTGTGTGTGAGGAGAAATGTTCAAACCTTAGAAAAATAAATAATGAAATAAAATACTTGCAATTAAAATGAAATATAAATACTATAAAAATAATAAGTATATAAAAAATTTGAAAAGAAAGAATTATAAATTAAATATATGAATTTTTAATTTATAATTAATAGAGACAATTTATAATTAATTTTAAAAGTTTGACTGTCCCCAGTGGAGTCGCCAAGCTGTCGTAACCGGGTTTCGTCCGGGCACGAAATATTTATTTGGCAGGAAAATTGATGTGAATAAATGGTTTTGAAAATAATTTGGGAGTCGTCATCGGCCTTTTGGGTCAGGTAGGTCGAATACCTAAAAATTATTTTTTAAAAGAGTTTTAAGAAAGCATCAATTAAAAAATGAACTGATCTGCGTTTATAACCAAAAATTCGTTCTTTTTAATAATAAAAAGGGATTCGAGGTCGGTTACGTTTAGGGAAGGATTAGCACCCCTACAACGCCCAAAATTGGTACTTTTTTTAATTATAAATTGTCTCTATTATTGGAAATTTAAAAATTCAAAAATATATTTAATTTATAATCCTATTATTAAAAAATATTAATTTACATTTATAAATAAAATATTTATTTATTTATAAAATATAAGAAAAGGACTTGTAGGTGCCTTAAGACAGCTCTTTTCTTTGATATTAATAAATAATTTTAAAAAATAAATTATAAATTTTTTATAATATTTAATTTTAAAATACCAGAATAGGGGATCTAGTTGTATTAAGACTGCCATTTTCTTTGATATTGAAAAATAAATAAATATTAAAATATAATAAAAATAATTTATGAAAAATCAAATTATTATTATATATTTATATGATTATATAAATAACTATATAAATAAGTAAAATTAAAACATAAATAAACAATAATAAAAAAACAATTAGAGAAATAAAGCTTTATAATAAATGAAAATATTTAAAATTAGTGACTAAATTAAACTTATCTAAAATTCGAATATCAGATTAAAATAAATTAAAAATATAAGCTCGGGATTAAAATATTAATTATTTAAATTAAAGGACTAAATATGATATTTATCCTAAATATATTATTTTAATATAAAGGACTAAAATAAATAAAACTAAAATTAAAGATCTGAATTAAAAGGATTATAAACTCGATTTAGTGACTAAAATATAAGAATTACAAATTCAAGGGATGGCAGACGGGATTTAACAATTTAAAAATTACACAAATAGCCCTCCCCGAAACGACGTCGTTCGGGAAGGGCTATTTAAAGCCAAATCCGGCTGGCCCGAAGGGCCAGCTTCATTTCTCATATCTTCCCTCTCTCTCTCTCTTCTCTGAGAGAGAGAAAATTCTCTCGCTTCTCTCTAAAACAGAGAGAAGCTAGACGGCTGGCAGTCGTCCGCTGGCGTTCTTCCGCCGCCGGCCACCGCCTTCGGTAGCCGGAATAATTTTTTTTTCTTCTTAAAATATAGATCGGACCGTCCTAATGACGGTTCCGATGGTCTTTTCTTTTAAATGGCTCCCAATCGGAGCAAATCTAAGAGATATACCTTCGGTTTTCGAAGGTTTTTGGTGATGTTTAGAGGCCGGTGGTGACTCCGATCAAGGCAGTGACTTTCACGGTGAGTCTCTCTACTTCCTTTCCTTGTGTGTTGTGGGGTTTTCTTTTTTTGTTCTCCGTTCTTCCTTTTTTTTTCTGTTTTTGCTGGGTTTTTTTTCTTTGCAGGTTGGGTGATGGCTTTATAGCCATCACCGGCGCTTGTCTCGGACCGGTCCGAAAGGTGGAGTTCGGTGAGTCACCGAGCTATGTGGTGACTCACCCCTAGAGCTTGCGACGTGGGCGGCGGGTGTTGAAGCAGCAAAGCTTCTGGATTCTTCAGCGAGGCGGCGACGTCGTGGCGTGGCACTGGCAGCTGGGACGTGTCCCTAGGGTTATGATACCCTAGGGTTTCCTTGTTGGGTATCTCTGAACCGTTGGATCTTGCCAGATCCAACGGTAGCAAGCTGAGGCGGCTGGGAGAAGAGGGAAACCCTAATTTGGTTTAGGGTTTCCATTGGGCTAGCTTAGTTGGGCCACTGTATTTGGATTAACTGGTTGGGCCAAACTTGGCCCGTTTGTAATAATAAAATAATAATAAAAATAAAAATAAAAATAATAATCATAATCATAATAATAATAAATAATAATAATAGTAAATGGAAAAAAAATAGTATCTTCAATGTCTCTAAGGAGAATAAATTTTCTTTTATCACTAATGTCACTTAATAGGTTGTACTAACTGGATCAAACTCGGTAAGGTACGAATGGGACGAAGGCATAAAGCCCTATAGATTCAATCAAGATATGAGAAAACACCACGCCTATACACACACACACTGATACTAGCATGGGTACATTATTATTGGGTAAAATGACATCGAAATGGGTTCATTCTATACCCATTTCTCCAGTATCTAAAGCCCAAACAAATCCTAACGTGGATTCATCTGTTTAATATATTATTATTTTAATTGTTTTTCATTTCAAATATATAATATATATTTTGATTACTTTAATATGGACATAAATCAATTAACAAATTTAACTGATGTAATAAATCGTAAGTTAATTTGATTAAATCAAATAATTATAAAATTCGATCTTATGTGTGAAGTTAAGTTTATGGGTGGACGATAGTGACCCCTAAAATTTGAATAATTGACATTTTCCTTTTAACTTTTCTAGAAACAATTTGGCAGTTTCATATCTTTTTAAAATTATCATCGACTATTCACTAAATAAATAAAATCATCATTTAGCTTTAATGTTTTTAATATTTTTAATTAAATTCTTTTATGAAATTTAAAAAATTTCTTCTTAAGCTTCAAACTTTTTAAAAGTTTTACTTTATATTGTTTAAAAAAAATTTAATCCTCCAGAATTTTTAAATAAATTTTCGAATTATTTTATCGTTACCAGTTAAATAATTAAACTTAAAAAAAAAGATTGAATTTACTTAACCGATTGTATGCCCTTATCTACATAGGCAAGAGGATAGAAATAATATTTTTGTGTGTGTGTGTGTTAAAGAATGTGGAAGAAGATGACAATTTTGTGTTGGAAATATTTAAATTTTATTATTAATTTTTAAGTATTAAAATGCAATCATTTTAAAAATTAAAGGGTAATGTCTTTGTCATTTGGATAACTCAATAAAAAGTCAAAGATGATACTTTGGCTTATAAATATACTTTGACGTCTTCCACAAATCAATAATTTAATTTGAATTATTTTAATATAAAATTTTTAGTTCTAATATCTAATTTTTTAAGATTTATTCTAATC
Source organism: Hibiscus syriacus (assembly GCF_006381635.1). NCBI lineage: Eukaryota > Viridiplantae > Streptophyta > Magnoliopsida > Malvales > Malvaceae > Hibiscus > Hibiscus syriacus. Next base: position 22,080 of record NW_024063359.1, on the reverse strand, counting down.
TAACATAAAATTTTCAATTTTGAAGTAAGATGATGTCTATATAAAGTTTTTCGAGTAAAAATATTGCAATTAGGTGGATGAGTCGTATGAAATTTATGTTTGTAGGTGTGAAATGATTTTCGGGATTACTTTTAACTTATAGTCTTTAGTTGAAGATACCTTTGTTTAAATGTATTTAAATTTATAATTTTATATTATGATAACAATAGTGTCAATCAGATTAATGTTAACTAAATATTAATATATTAATAATTCTTGACTGAAAAAATATTAATTTAAAAAGGTATTGACTTAATTTTTTTTTTTATATATTCTAACATATCCAATACGTATTTTACTGTTTCAAAACTGTATATAGTTGACTACGTACTAACTCCTAGTACGCTCATGCATAAGCATGATGATATAGATGTAGATATAATTAGCTATTTGGTTGAAGATAATATATATATATATATATATGGATTAGACTTACACTATGTAAAATCAATAAATTTTACACCAATTTATAGTAATTAGATTTAATTAAAATTTATAACTCATAAATAAATATTTCTTTAACTCATGTTAAATCAATATTTTTTTCCTTTTTAGGATTAGGTTTTATGGTTTAGGGTTCATGATTTAAAGTTTAGAGTTTATGTTTTGAGGTTTAAAGCTTAGGGTTTGGGGTTTGGGGTTTGAGATAGGGTTTTAGGGTTTGATATTTTGGGGTTTGAAATGTGGGATTGGAGTAAAGAGATGTATTGTTTTATTGTGAGTTAAAAGATAGACATAATGTAACGTAATACTCCTAACGTTTGACAGTATTGTCAAACTTAGCCGTATTTTTTTGACACATTTGACCACTCAACGTTTCATTTTGGGTCAAAAAACCCCTCGGTGGATAAAAAACGTTAGTTAACTGACGGTCAACGCATGATACTGACCAAACACACACACGTGGACGGAGATGCTGACATGGCTTGTCCAGCTCATGGTACACGATGACGTGGCAGATCCATGTGGACTAAATACTGACGTGGCATGTCCACATGTGATGCCACATCAACAAATATTTTTTAAATTAATTAATAATTATTTTTTTACTAAATTTTTAACAACCAATCATATATTGCCACGTGGCACAAGGGATTTTTGTAATTAAATTAGAAAAGGAGGGATTAAACTTCCAAAAGATGCACCCAATGAGATTTGAACTTGAGTCTAGTGGATGAAAAATTGTCGCGCCCTAAACCACCAGACTAACTCACTTGGATATTATTGTTATTTTCATGCCCTCATAACCTTCAAGCTCAAATTGTCGTATATATGAGTTAAGGTCTGACGGGACGTGCGGCCTAAGAAGCTTCTTGACACTTCTAGATCTTCTTTGCGACTAAGTAAGCCTTACCCAAGCCTAGTGAGCATGCAAACTCACCAAGGTTGGAACGAAGCCCTCAAGGCTTCTAGGATGCAGAATCTTTAACACCAACGTGGCTACTCCAAACCACCAAGGTTGGACTATGGTGTGAGAGTGCAAACACAAGTGTGGCTACTCCTAGCCACCAGGAGAGGCAACAAATACCAAGAGAATAAAGAACAAAGAACACAAGAACTAGAGTAAATGCCTCAGAGTTTTATTACTCTCTCCCAAGAGAACGGTAATAAGGGTAAGTTTGACAATACTGTAAAATATTAGGGTTAAATAAGAAAGCTAATGGTAAATAAGAAAGCCTCTAATATCACATAAAACCCAGGCAATGCTTGACTTGAATGAGTCTCCTGACAGCTAATGGTAAATAATGAAAAAATGAAATAGTAAAATCACAGTAACATAGTTCTGTAACATCCCAAATTATGGGTTAGTGACCAAATTGTAAAGTTTCATAATTTGATGACTAAAATAGAAGAATGAAATAGTTTTATGATTATTGGATACATATGATGAAGGTTATTTTGTAATTGTTAAAGGAAATAAAGGGTAAAATGGTCATTTGATCATTTAAGGAATTATATACACGTGGGAAATGGGAGAAACATCCAGAGTTCTCTTCTCCTTTCTTCTTCTTCATGCGTGGGAGAGCAAGGCAAAGGTGAGAGTTTTATTAGTTGATTATTATTTGAATTTTAAGTTTGGTTTTGATCTTTAGTTGATGGATAAACATAAGGAAAGCTTGGGTTACAGTAAAAATCAAAGAATGGAGGGGTTAAGAGAGATTAAAGATTTGGAGTTTTTATATGAAACTTTGGAAAAGAATTGATAAGTAGAATTTGAAGTTAAATTTGACTTGTCAATGGTTAAATTAAGAGATTTGGAGTGATAGAATTTGATTTTGAACATATAGAAAATTTGATATGATTCTTGAATTACATATGGAAGATAGGATTTTGAGGTTTAAGATGAAATAAATGAATATAGATTGGTTTAAGTATGTGTACTAGAGTTAAGAATGAAAAGGGGATGATATATGAAGTGTTGGGCTGAAAATGAAGTGATTTTCGAGCTAAAAATATGATTTCTGGACAAGGGGAATCGGTACCCATTCAAGGGGAACCGATACCCCTTCAAACGACAGAATTCCAGAATGTCTTGAGGGAATCGATACCCCCATAGTAGGGAACCGATTCCCCCTAAAGGAAAATGTGAATATTGGTTTAATAAGTTCGTTTAAGTTGCTAGTATCCAATTACAAGGTGTAGGTATCTAATGATTGCCTCAAAATGTACATGTATGTAGATTCTACGCATAAAGCAATTCCAGAACGTTTGGCAAGTAAGATCGATCAAAGAAAGATAACAGATCGATATTGACTAGTGAGGCCAGGTGAGTGCGTACTATTAGAATATACGTATTGTGTATGGAAATTTGACTTGCGACAAGTCTGTTTCCAATATGTTGAATATGATTGTATGATTATGTTTATATTACATGAATATGTTTAGTTGTATTACATGTTAGGTAGTATGAATTTATATGATATGTGTTATATGGCAATGATTTATGTATTATAGGAATTAGATGAGTTATATGAACCTGAGATATAAATTATAGGAGCATGAATTATGTAAAATAGCAATGATTTATATGATAACAAGAGAAAGGATATAAATTACATGAGTTAGATATATATATATATAGGAATTGTATAACCAACTTATGAGATTAGATGAAAAGTGAGATAAGTTAAATAACATTGATTTATAGGGTAATATAAGAATAATATATAAATGAGGAGACATTGACAGAAGTGATTATATGAACATGTAAATAAGTTATATGGAGAGGATATATGAGCTGAAATGAACATATAATACATGAGTCATATGGTAAAGATTTATGAATCTATAGGAAAATGTTATGGGAACTATGTGATGATAAGTTATGAGAAAATATTTATATAGGTAACAAGCTATGTGAAATTGAATTAAGTAATATATGAAACTAGAATATAATTAATGTGAAATAAGTGATTAGGTAAAACTGTGAGAAGTTATAGGGCATTGTTATTCGAAGTATATGAAAGTATGTATATGGATACCTGTATAAGTTTATAGGTTATATGTGCTATGTGATATACTTGGTGTATGAGAATCATATGAGAATAAGAGATGACAATGAGTTACATGCCAGATGAACACAAGAGAAGTGTTATAAGCTACGTGACAGATGATTATGAAATCATACGAAAAGTGAAATGTACATGTGAAGTGATATGAATATAATGCCCATGTTATATGATACGAGAGCTATAGGTATAGTTGGCATGCCAAGAGTCGAGGGTTTACCTATGTCTTTCGAGACATATGGACAGTTTACCTAGGTTCTTCGGGACCTATGGACAGTTTACCGAGATCTTTATGACCTCTGGACAGTTACCGAGGATCTTTATGACCTCTGGACAGTTACCGAGGATCTTTATGACCTCTGGATAGTTACCGGGGTCTTTGTGACCTCTGGATAGGTCCTTCGGGACATTTATATGAGCTGTGGTGACAGCATAGTGGTGCACAACCTCAATAGACTCACATATCTACAGTTCTCACAGGTGCACATGGGCTAATAAGAGATAACATGGAATGCAATGTATAAGATATATGTGATGTATATACTTTTGGTGATATGACATGTGTTGCTTGAATTATAATGATGTTGATAAAGATAATAATATACATGGGCAATGCAATTGGAAGACAAACGAAAAGTGAAAGTAATACAAGAAGGTATGTTGCGTGTGTGTATGACATGATTATATATTGTTATCATGCAATAGATACATGCATATGAAATGTCATGATTCAATGGTATGAATGCACGTTCATGAATTTATTGTTATATGTTTAATTATTGCCTCACTAAGTCAACGACTTAGCGTGTGATTGTTTCACACGTAGGTTTCGAGAAGAATAAAGAGTAATGCGGAGCAAGACATGTCAGTTCTCCTTACCAAATGTCAGATCATAAAATGTATGTACTGTTTACAGAGTGTAGTTGGCATGTAGTCTAAAGATATAAATGGTATGAACTCTGATATCTGTTGTAAACGTTTTGAAATAATTTAAAGGTTATCAAAGTTTTTAAATTACTCACTATTTTATACGAATAAATGTTTGAAAAGTCAATGTGACACTTCGGACTCGTATCCGGGTCGGATACGGGTTGGGGGTGTTACAAGTTCTGTTACTCATTCCTTTCCTTTGGGCTAACATACTTTCTAACCTTTTCAATAGGAAATACAATCTGTTTAAAACCATACATTTGTCCCTGCTTAGGACTCTTTTCATATGGGATCCGATTCTGAAAATTTTCAAATTCTCATATTTTCTATTTCAATAAGTTTTCACACTCTAAAATTTTATAAATTCGTACATTTAAAAGTTTAGGTAAACTAATTTCATTTAAATTTCGAATACTTTTCCTCATTGAATTTAAAAAATATAATATTCAGCCACTTTTATTTTAATTTAGTTAAGATGTGATCACTGATGGTTAATTGTCATTAGACATTTAATGAATTGCTAACGTGACACATGAATATATAAAATTAAGCGTAAACTATAGCAATCATCATTTAACTATTACCCTCTTTTACCTTAACGATCAATCTTTAATTTAGTCAATCAAATCACTTAACTATTTAAATGTTATCAATCAAGCCATTTGTCATTAACATTTGACAAAATAGTTGGCGTGACAGTAAAAAAATTTGATATATTAACATATGTCACCACATTAGAGATTTTTTTTAATTTATTTACTTTAATATATTTTCAATTCAATCATTAGATAACATGTCATCAAATTATTTTGCACAGTGGGAATCAAAGCAGCAACCAAATGCATGATTTGGGTGCCCCTCTACCACTAGGGCAAACCTCATATTATGATATGATTTACAACATAATTTATTTGTATGCTAAATTGCAAAAAAAAAAATGTTTAAACCGAAACTGGAACCATAACGTTGTTTTATTGAGTTCATCGACTATTACATGTCTATTTAAAAATATAATAAAATATACAAATGATCCATTGAGTATAGGTCATTTCTTTGTTGTGTCCCTCGACTATTAAAAGTTATAAATAGTCATCCGACTATTTATATATTCTAAACTCGTCATTTTTCGTTAAAATTAACGACCATCTGAGCAAGATGTTAACCTGTTGACTGGGATATGATAAATTTTGATCCCATAACCATATGATCCCACTATTTTCCATTCTAATGTACCAAAAATTTGATCCCTCAACTTTTTTTTTGAATAGTCCTACGTGATATAAGATAATATTTGTTCATAATTAACTAATTGACAATACACACACCCTATAAACATATTTGCTCGAATAATATCTGTCGTAACCGGTTTTCATCCGGGCACGAAATATTTATTTGGCAGGAAAATTGATGTGAATAAATGGTTTTGAAAATAATTTGGGAGTCGCCATCGGCCTTTTGGGTCAGGTAGGTCGAATACCTAAAAATTATTTTTTAAAAGAGTTTTAAGAAACATCAATTAAAAAATGAACTGATCTGCGTTTATAACCAAAAATTCGTTCTTTTTAATAATAAAAAGGGATTCGTGGTCGGTTACGTTTAGGGAAGGATTAGCACCCCTACAACGCCCAAAATTGGTACTTTTTTAATTATAAATTGACTCTATTATTGGAAATTTAAAAATTCAAAATATATTTAATTTATAATCCTATTATTAAAAAATATTAATTTACATTTATAATAAAATATTTATTTATTTATAAAATATAAGAAAGGACTTCTAGGTGCCTTAAGACAGCTCTTTTCTTTGATATTAATAAATAATTTAAAAAAATAAATTATAAAATTTTTATAATATTTAATTTTAAAATACCAGAATAGGGCATCTAGTTGTATTAAGACTGCCCTTTTCTTTGATATTGAAAAATAAATAAATATTAAAATATAATAAAAATAATTTATGAAAAATCAAATTATTATTATATATTTATATGATTATATAAATAACTATATAAATAAGTAAAATTAAAACATAAATAAACAATAATAAAAAAACAATTAGAGAAATAAAGCTTTATAATAAATGAAAATATTTAAAATTAGTGACTAAATTAAACTTATCTAAAATTCGAATATCAGATTAAAATAAATTAAAAATATAAGCTCGATATTAAAATATTAATTATTTAAATTAAAGGACTAAATATGATATTTATCCTAAATATATTATTTTAATATAAAGGACTAAAATAAATAAAACTAAAATTAAAGATCTGAATTAAAAGGATTATAAACTCGATTTAGTGACTAAAATGTAAGAATTACAAATTCAAGGGATGGCGGACGGGTTTTAACAATTTAAAAATTACACAAATAGCCCTCCCCGAAACGACGTCGTTCGGGAAGGGCTATTTAAAGTTCGGGCCAGCTTCATTTCTCATATCTTCCCTCTCTCTCTCTTCTTTGAGAGAGAGAAAATTCTCTCGCTTCTCTCTAAAACAGAGAGAAGCTAGACGGCCGGCAGCCGTCCGTCGGCGTTCTTCCGCCACTGGCCACCGCCTTCGGTGGCCGGAATAATTTTTTTTCCTTAAAATATAGATCGGACCGTCCTAATGACGGTTCCGATGGTCTTTTCCTTAAAATAATTTTTTGGTGATGTTTGGAGGCCGGTGGTGACTCCGATCAAGACAGTGACTTTCACGGTGAGTCTCTCTACTTCCTTTCCTTGCTGTGTTGTGGGGTTTTCTTTTTTTGTTCTCCGTTCTTCCTTTTTTTTTCTTCTCTGTTTTTGCTGGGTTTTTTTTCTTTGCAGGTTGGGTGATGGCTTTATAGCCATCACCGGCGCTTGTCTCGGACCGGTCCGAAAGGTGGAGTTCGGTGAGTCACCGAGCTATGTGGTGACTCACCCATAGAGCTTGCGACGTGGGCGGCGGGTGTTGAAGCAGTAAAGCTTCTGGATTCTTCAGCGAGGCGGCGGCGTCGTAGCGTGGCACTGGCAGCTGGGACGTGTCCCTAGGGTTATGATACCCTAGGGTTTCCTTGTTGGGTATCTCTGGACCATTGGATCTTGCCAGATCCAACGGTAGCAAGCTGAGGCGGCTGGGAGAAGAGGGAAACCCTAATCTGGTTTAGGGTTTCCATTGGGCTAGCTTAGTTGGGCCACTATATTTGGGTTAACTGGTTGGGCCAGACTTGGCCCGTTTGTAATAATAAAATAATAAAAAATAATAATAATAATAATAATAATAATAATAATAATCATAATAATAATAAATAATAATAATAGTAAATGGAAAAAAATAGTATCTTCAGCTGCCCCTCTTTGCTCATTCTTGTTAACAAGAATAGAGTAAAGATGAAAAGATAATATTTTTTTATCCATTTGTATTCACTTGACTATGATGAAGATGTTGAATAAATTCTTCTCTTTTTTCAGATGAGTTCTTCTCATTATGAACTTTCTGCTGGGGATGATGTTGACCTATTTCCTTCTGTGATAGAGTCATTCAAAAGGTTAAATAAGCTCTTCTCATTATGAACTTTCTCTGGAAAGGTTGATGCTAATCTATCTCCTTCTGTGATAGGATTATGCAAAAGGTCGAACAAGCTCTTCTCATTATGAACTTCTTCTTCTTTCTTCAGATGAGTTCTTCTCATTATGAACTCTCTGAAAAGTTGATCTATCGAGTGATGAATTCGAGCGAAAAGTTGAACAAGTTCTTCTCATTATGAACTTCTTCTTCCTTCTTCAGATGAGTTCTTCTCATTATGAACTTTTTCTGGAGAAGCTGATCCATCAAATGATGGATTTGAGCAAAAGGTTGAACAAATTCTTCTCATTATGAATTTCTTCTTCCTTCTTCAGATGAATTCTTCTCATTATGAACTTTCCCTGGCAAAGCTAATCTATCAAGTGATGGATTTAAGCAAAAGGTTAAACAAATTCTTCTCATTATGAATTTCTTCTTCCTTCTTCAGATGAGTTCTTCTCATTATGAACTTTCTCTGGCAAAGCTAATCCATCAAGTGATGGATTTAAGCAAAAGGTTAAAAAAATTCTTCTCATTATGAATTTCTTCTTCATTCTTCAGATGAGTTCTTCTCATTATGAACTTTCTCTGGCAAAGCTAATCTATCAAGTGATGGATTTAAGCAAAGGGTTAAACAAATTCTTCTCATTATGAATTTCTTCTTCCTTCTTCAGATGAGTTCTTCTCATTATGAACTTTCTCTGGCAAAGCTAATCTATCAAGTGATGGATTTAAGCAAAAGGTTGAACAAATTCTTCTCATTATGAATTTCTTCTTCCTTCTTCAGATGAGTTCTTCTTATTATGAACTTTCTCTGGCAAAGCTGATCCATCAAATGATGGATTTGAGCAAAAGGTTAAACAAATTCTTCTCATTATGAATTTCTTCTTCATTCTTCAGATGAGTTCTTCTCATTATGAACTTTCTCTGGAAAAGCTGATCCATCAAATGATGGATTTGAATCTTTGCTAAAATCTTTGAAATTCCTGTTAATAATTCAACATGGATGAAAATGAATGAAAATGCACCTATTTTTGCAAACACCTAAATATGATGCATGAATGTTAAGTTATTTGCTTTCAGATTGGTGAATTGAGTATTTCTTCAATTGTAAAAAAACCCAATAGATCTTTCTTCTTCAAATCAGAGAATCTATCATCTTTGACAAATGTAGATGTAGATATAATGTCACAAAACCTCTTGAGAATAAAACTCAAGTATAAGCTCTTGAAAAGCTTGCATTCATGCAACATGTTGATTCTGATAACAACTCATCTGATTATGAAGTGACCTTTCAAGATGATTTCACAGATATCGATAGTTCTTTTAATACCGCGAAATCTTGAATTCTGATCCTGATGAGGAGAATAAACTGTTATTCTTGACAAAAATGGGATTCTCAGAGGATGAAGCTTCAATAGCCATGGAGAGATGTGGTTCAGATTCATCAATTGCAGAATAGACAAATTTTATATGTGCTGCTCAAATGGCTAAGGCTGCTGACACATTTCTTCCGGTAAAAGATGGGAAGCCATTATGCGATGATCCCATTTACAAGAAAAGGCGAAACTTGGGCTATGATTTTTGGGAAAGGAATAAGCAAAAGAAGTTTGAAAAGAAACTTCTTAATGAAGACGATCATACAATTCATCTTTTAATTCCAATGATTGGTTCTGGGTTTATATCAAACCAAATCAGATAACTCAAAGAACACTTCCAGAAGATGCTATGAGCACATTCATCTTCCAAATTCAATAATTGGTTCTGTGGTTCATACCAAACCAGATCAGATAACTCAAAGAACACTTCCAGAAGATGCTATTAGCACATTCATCTTTCAAATTTAATGATTACTTTTTTTAGGGTTCATACCAAACCAGATCAGATAACTCAAAGAACACTTCCAGAAGATGCTATGAGCACATTCATCTTTCAAATTCAATGATTGGTTTTACCAAACCAGATCAGATAACTCAAAGAACACTTCCAGAAGATGCTATGAGCACATTCATCTTTCAAATTCAATGATTGGTTTTACCAAACCAGATTAGATAACTCAAAGAACACTTCCAGAAGATGCTATGAGCATATGGCATTTGTTCCAGTTAATGTTTGGACTGGGATATCACAGTACTTATTCGATGTAGAGCCAGAATTTGTAGATTTGAAGCATTTTCATGCTACTACACTAAAAAGGGCTATATTCATAATTCTGCCAATTAAGAACAGATTTTCTCTTTATTCTGCTTCCTCCATGTGCTGATGCTTTTCCATTGACAAAGAAATGATGGCCTTCCTGGGATCCAAGAACAAAGTTGAACTGTTTATAAACATGTACAGGAAGTGTCAAATTGACAGAAATGATCTGTAAGGCTCTTGAAGCTTATAACAATGAGCCACATTCGAGTGTCCAGAAGTATGTTCTTGATGAGTGCTGAAAATGGAATCTAGTATGGGTTGGAAGGAATAAAGTTGCTCCACTTGAACTTGATGAGGCGGATATGCTTATAGGTTTCATTAAAACCCATACACGAGGAGGAGGATCTACTAGAGATATGTTCCTCAGTGATATCAATGTCCTGTTTCTTTTTGCTGGAATCAGTGCTGCAGAGGTCACCTTCTACTGTCTTAGCATATCTTTGAAAATAGATGTGCAAGAACTGAATGATGATCGGTTGGAGCAATTGATGAGTAGATTTGGCGGATTCGACCTTGTTGTCCGTAGCATCCCGTGTAACAATCTTGATGGAAGCAATAAACATCATCATGATGAACTAGAAGATTTTTATTGGTGCATTTTCTTGCAATGACTGCTACGACAGCTGTCTCTTCTGCTGTTCCAATATATCCCATTCTTTTCAAATCATGGAACAATTTAGTTAACATAAAACTGGTCATCCTCAACTTTTAGAATACTGTAATCAATGTTACCCTATATCCAGAGTGCAAATAATGACTTGTTTATGGATTTATGATGATGATGATTGGCTTACTTTGTATTCCATGCATTTAAAAGTATTAACATAAAGTGATATTAAGAAATCTTTAACTTATTTCAAAATTATGTTAATTCATAGAAGAATAAATTGAATTTTCGAAAATAAATTGAATCTCAAATAAATTAAACTTGAAATAGATAGAATTGTATTCAAAGTTATGACAAGCATAAGATTTGATAAAAATTCAAATGTCTCAACAAATTATTAGCATAAGTATTTCTAAATTAATCAAATTGACACAATTTAGAGTAATGATGTAAGCTTTTGTCTGGAAGATCTCAAACGTTGTCAAAATGCTTGTAGATGTAAAGTTTCTCCCAAACTGTCAAAATCTTAAGAGGGTTCAATTGCCAGATGCCTAATATCAACATGCATTTGAGCGCCATTCAGGTTTTCAACTCAATCCTTCCTTTGGTTACAAGATGCCCTTTGCGGGTTTTCACCTTGACCCCCCTTTTTTCTTTTTTTTTCTCTCTTTTTTTCTTTTTTTTATTTCTTTCTTCTTCTTTTTTTTTTCAAGCATAATATTTCTTGACAGAATCCGAGTTTATTGGATTTCTCAGAATTTTTCCATCCTTTTCTGCCAAGATCAATGCTCCTCCGGAAAAAGCATTTTTTACAACGTATGGCCCTTCCCAATTAGGCATCCATTTCCCACGGAAATCTTTATGTATAGGCAAGATCTTTTTTAGTACTAGATCACCCTCTTGGAATTCTCTTGGATGTACTTTTTTGTCATGAGACTTCATCATCCGTTTCTGATACATCTGTCCATGGCAAATAGCTTTCAATCTTTTCTCCTCAATAAGGTTCAATTGATCAAATCTAGCTTGGATCCATTCAGATTCATCCAATTTTGTTTCTCTCAAAATTCGAAGCGATGGAATCTCAACTTCAATTGGTAAGACTGCTTCCATCCCATAGACTAAAGAAAAAGGCGTTGCCCCAGTAGATGTTCGAACAGTAGTTCGATATGCGTATAGAGCAAAAGGTAACTTCTCGTGCCAATCTTTGTAAGTTTCAGTGGTCTTTGTAATGATTCTCTTGATGTTCTTATTTGCTGCTTCAACTGCCCCATCTTTGGACGATATGCCACTGAGTTTGCATGTTTGATCTTAAACTGTGCACAAAGTTCGGTCATCATTTTGTTGTTCAGGTTCAGAGCATTATCTGTAATGATCCTTTCTGGTAGGCCATACCGGTAAACTATCTCTTTCTTTATGAATTTGCAGACTGTAGACCTCTTAATATTGGCATATGAAGCAGCTTCTACCCATTTGGTAAAATAATCAATTGCCACAAGGATGAAGCAATGTCCATTCGAGGCTTTTGGTGTGATTGCTCCAATGACATCTATTCCCCACATAGAAAATGGCCAGGGTGCTGTCATTACATGTAAAGGAGATGGGGGTACATGAATCTTGTCTGCATATATCTGGCATTTATGACATTTCCTTGCATAATCAATGCAATCTGTGTGCATGGTAGCCCAATAGTATCCATATCTCATTATTTTTCTGGCCATGGAAAGACCATTTGCATGTGTTCCACATATTCCACTGTGTACTTCTTTAATGATGCTTCTAGCTTCGCTTGTATTTAAACATCTCAATAGCATTTGATCATTGCTTCTTCTATACATAATCTCTCCATCAAGAAAATATCCAGCAGCCATTCTTCTCAAGGTTCTTTTATCAATTTCAGATGCATTTTGTGGATAACTTTGATTTTTGATATATTGCAGGATATCATGATACCATGGTTTACCATCTACCTCTTCTTCCACACTATAACAATGTGCAGGAATTTCGTATACTTGCATTTTGATTGGCATCATATCAACTTTCTTAGTTGCCTGAAACATAGCAGCTAATGTAGCCAAAGTATCTGCCATTTGATTTTCTTCTCGAGGGAGATAATTGAAGGTGACTCTTTCAAATTCTTTCACTAATTCGAGGGTAAAATTTTGGTATTCCAACAATTTGGGATCTTTTGTTTCCCATTCTCCTCGTAATTGATACACAACTAAAGATGAATCTCCATATATCTTGAGACGTTTGATTTTTCTTTCTATAGCTGCTTTCAATCCCATGACACAAGCTTCGTATTCCGCCATGTTATTGGTGCAAAAGAACTCTAGTCTACTTGTAAAGGGATAATAATATTTTCTGGAGAAATTAACACTGCCCTGATTCCTCGTCCCAAGGCGTTAGATGCTCCGTCAAAGTAAAGCTTCCAAGATGCAGATGCATCATTTGTCCTGACTTCTTCATTCATGGATATGCACAACAAATCTTCATCGGGAAAATTGAAACTCAAAGGCTGATAATCATTTGATACACGACTGGCCAGAAAATCAGCTATGACACTTCCTTTTATCGCTTTTTGGTTGACATATACAATATCAAACTCAGATAATAACATCTGCCATCTAGCCATTCTGCTTGTCAAAGCTGGTGATTCCATTAAGAATTTCAAAGGATCAAGTTTTGATCAACCAAGTAGTATGGTATAACATATATTGTCTGAGTCTTCAAGTAGTCCACACCAAGGCACAACATAATTTTTTGTATTGGTGGATATCGAATTTCACAATCAGTAAATTTCTTGCTCAGATAATAAATAGCTTTTTCTTTTCTTCCAGATTCATCATGCTATCCTAGTACACATCCCATTGAATTTTCAAAGACCGTCAAGTAGAGAATTAATGGTCTATTAGGCATTGGTGATACTAAAATTGGGGTATTGGATAAATATTTCTTAATAATTTCCAAAGTTTCTTGACATTCTTCATTCCAGACTTCAGGATTGTTCTTTCGAAGTAATTTGAAAACTGGATCACATTTGTCAGTTAATTGAGAAATGAACCGAGATATATAATTTAATCTTCCCAAAAGCCTCGAACTTCTTTTTTGTATTGGGTGGTGGAAGATCTTGAATTTTACTTTATCTGGATCAATCTCAATTCCTTTTTTGCTGACCACAAATCCCAAAAGTTTCCCGGAAGTTACCCCAAAAGTGCATTTTGCGGGGTTGAGCTTTAATTGATATTTCCTCAATCTCTGGAAAAGCTTTCTCAGATTTTGAATATGTTCTTCTTTAGTTCGGGATTTGGCAATCATGTCGTCTACATATCTTCAATCTCTTTGTGCATCATGTCATGAAACAAAGTTACCATGGCTCTTTGATACGTTGCCCCTGCATTTTCAATCCAAATGGCAACACTTTATAGCAGAATGTGCCCATATGGTTACAATGTCGTTTTTTTCCATGTCTTCAGGATTCATTTTTATCTGATTATATCCTGAAAAGCCATCCATGAATGAAAACCATGCGTGTCCTGCAGTATTGTCCACCAAGGTGTCTATGTGGGGTAATGAAAAGCTATCTTCGGACTAGCTTTGTTGAGATCTCTGTAATCAACACACATTCGAACTTTCCCATTTTTCTTTGGTACGGGAACAATGTTGGCTACCCATTCTGGGTATTTAGCTGCCTGTAGGAAACCTGCATTGATCTGTTTCATCACTTCCTCTTTGATCTGCAACAACATTTCTGGCCTCATTCGCCTGAGCTTTGTTGGACCGGTTTATATTATGGATTGATCGGAAGCTTGTGCATTACTATATCTGTACTCAAACCAGGCATATCTTGATAAGACCAGGCGAAGATATCCTTGAACTCTTGAATGAGATTTATCAATTCTTGTTTATATGGATTGTCAGAGTAGTACCAATTTTCACCTCTTTTATTTCTTCATCTGTTCCCAGATTCACAGTTTCAATCTCTTCTTTGTGAGGTAGAATTTGTTTATCTTCTTTTTCTACCAGTCTTAATAATTCAGTAGGAACATCACATTCCAGTTCATCCTCACACCCATTGATTTCTACCAGACATATGGGCTGCTCTAAATTTATCTCTTGATTAAATTTAGGAATAAACATGCTATTAACATGGTAACACCTGCAAATTTAAGTCGGACACATTTCCGAAAGAATATAGTAAATTTATGAAATAAATAAATGTAAAAATGTAAGAAAATGTAAATAATGATTGCCATCTGAAAATTTTAAAGAAAATTTCTTATATTTAACCTAATTTCCTTTACAAGATAACAAAAAGTTTTCATACTTTTGAGCTAAACATAAAGATTAGTTCTGAATATTACTCTGCGTTAATATTAAAAACTATAGGAAGATCTTCAGTGGTCCAATTATTGAGTGTTTCTCCAGGAAAACATGGGCGAATCCTATCCAAGTATTTGCCAGTCTTGCTGTCATTCATGATCATGTCGATAAATAATCCATTCATAGCTTCTTCAACTATGCTTTGATCTTTTGTCAACTTTTCTTCTTTAAAGGCCTCAACAAGCTGTTGTTCTACATTAATTGTTCCCCTGATCTGAATGTGGTCTTTAACTGTGAGAAAAACATGTGTTCCCAAAGGATTTATTTCCCTTTCAACCTTGCCTTTCTGTCTTCACATATTCTTTTCATCTCTTTGTTCTTTTGCTGAAAATTGGGCTTAAATCCAAGCCCAAAACGATCTTTCTTCATCTTTATACTTACAGAAACTGAAACCCCTTGAAGATTCTTTCCTAAACCTTTCCCAGCCTTAGCTCTGATGCCTAAAGTTTGTCGTACCGTCATCTTGGTGCAATCAGATAATCTGGGATATGGAATTTTGCTTCCTTATGCAATAAAGGTTGCATTTACAAATTCAAGAGCTCGGAAAGAGCATTCAAGAGCATCATCATTGGTTTCAATATATGGAACATCACTTGTTACGGACGCAATGATTTCTTCTTCAGCTCCGACACATATTAGTTGTCCATCAACAACAAATTTCAATTTCTGATGCAATGAAGAAGGAACGGCTCCTGCTGAATGAATCCATGGCCTCCCTAATAAACAATATGTAGGGTGGATGTCCATCACCACAAAGTCAATATTGTACACGACTGGTTCAATTAACAACGGTATTTCCATTTTCCCAAGCACCTCTTTTTGAGTACCATCAAGGCTCGTACTACATTCTGATAACTCTTCATGTGTGATTTATCCACAGGCATTCTTTGAAGTGTGACTAGAGGCATCAAGTTGAGAGCGGATCCATTGTCAATCAATACTCCTGGCAACACATGACCATGATAATGTGTCGTGATATTCAAAGCTTTTACTGACCCCATTCCGCCTTCAGGTATTTCATCATCCGTGAACGTTATGTAATTATCAGCGGCTATATGTCCCACAATTCTGTCAAGTTTATTGAGGGATATATCTTCAGGGATAAATGTTTGATTGAGCATTTTCATCAAAGCATTTCTATGTGCTTCTGAATTCAATAGATCAAGAATAGAAATTCTCGCTTGTTGTTTGTGTAGTTGTTCAACCACACTATACTCACTATGTTTCAAGAATTTCAAAAATTCTTGAGCTTGTTTTTCTGTCACATGCTCATTGAATGCTGGAGGGGATTCATCATCAAATACCTTCTGGGGTATTACCATGGTTTTTCCTTTTGTTTTCACTTGTTCCAAGGCATTGGATGTTTCGGGAGAGTAACATCTCCCACTTCTTGTAAAGAATCCGACTTCACTCACTGCTTCAGACGTCGAACCCAAACTCTGTATTTTGTCTTCCGTTTTTTCTAGAGAAAACAGATCCTCCTACCATTGAAACATTAGTAGTATAATTCCAAGGTACCCTGCGGGTATCTTTGTATGGAAATGGTAGAGGAGTGGTGATAACTACTTTCGGCTTTATTGGTACATGAATCACCGTAGATGATTTCACATTAATGATCACAGGATCATTTGTTCTTTGACTAGGTTTAGAATCCTCTGATGAGCAAACATCATCTTCTTTTTTCCCTGGTTCTTCTTCAAAGAATTCTATTTCTCTGTTGTTCATCAATTTTTGCACCAAATCCCTAAACTCAAGACATAGTTGAATTTCATGCCCCTTCTCTTGATGATATTCACAATAATTCTTGCCTTCATTATGCTTTGGCCTGAATTGTTGTGGAATTATACCGGCTAAAGAGAGTTGTTGAAATACCCAAACAAAAGGAGATTTAATTTCAGAAATGTTAGTTTTTGCTTTCTTTCTGTTCTCTTCCTGAATTGCATTCACGTTTTTCTCCATGATTTGGCAATGGATGATTTGATGTAGATGGTGAATTGAATTCCAACTTTCCAGTGTTGATCAATTTTGAACCACCCTTTTGAATGCCAAACAGTTTTCAATAGAATGACCCGTAATTCCTTCATGGTAAACACAATGTGCCTTTACATCATACCATGAAGGGAATGGTGGTTGCATAGGAACCAAAGGATAGGGTTGTATGACATCTGCTTTTAACAGTGAATCATAGATCTCAGCATATGGTACTGGTAAAGGTGTAAAAGAGATAACCTTTCATTTTCCTTTCGAGATCCTCTGGACTCTGCTCGATTAGTGTTTGTTTCTCTTTCTTAACCCTTGGCTGGGTATTGTAACACTTTCGATGAATCCTTGTTGTAAGAGTTTGCATTGTTGACTTCATTCTTTTTTTCCGGTACATAGGTCTTTTGGAACTAGACCCCTCATTTGATTCAATTTTGCCACTTTTCAAGACATTTTCAATGAGTTCTCCAGAAATGACCAAATCTGCAAAATTTCTGGTTGTATTCCCCATTAGATGATTTAAATAAGGAGCTTTCAATGTATGAACAAATATTAATGTGGCCTCTTTCTCTGACAAAGGTGGTTGAACTTGGGCTGCTGTGTCACGCCATCTCTGAGCATACTGTCTGAACGTTTCGTTATTCTTTTCTCAAATTTTGAAGAGTCCATCTCAGGGACCATGTCTGTTACGTGGCGGTACTGCTCTAGGAATGCTTTAGCCAAATCTTTCCAGGATCTAATGTTGGCTTTGGCCAATTGAGTATACCATTTTAAAGTTGGTCCTGTCAAAACTATCTTGAAAGCAGTGAATTAACAATTTCGTCTTTCACATATCCTGCCATTCTGCGACAAAAATAGTAATGTGGGATGAAGGCATGTAGTACCGTCATATCTATCAAATTCGGGAACTTTGAACTTGATGGGGAGGATTAGGTCTGGAACCAAGCTCAACTCACTAGCGTCAAACCCATAGAATTATTCAGTTATTTTCACGGATTTCATTCGTTCTTCTAAGCTCTTGATCTGTCTGGTCAATTCTTCATTTACTTTTTCTTTCTCATTCAGCTCATTCAAATCTGGGATTAAATGCTCAGTATTAAAATCCCCTATTTTCACATCTGATATAAGTGGATTTTTGCTTGAAGATGCAGGATCCACTTGTCGATTTTCATGTGATTTGGCTTCTTGAAATGCTGAAGTGCGAGCATTAATTTGTATAGGTGTAGTACCAGAGTGATAAATTGGTTCTGGTGGAAAACCTAAAGGATACATAGGTTCTTGGTCGAAAGATACAGGATTTTCATGCATTTTTCCAACAATAGCCTGCCTTTTAAACATGTCTTCTATTTCTGCATCATGCTGTCTTGTGAATTTGCAATACTGGCTTCAATTTTCTCCAGCTTCATTCTCATTTCTGCTTGTTCTTTATTATGTTGTTTCTCAAAACGTTGTATTTTATCCTCCATAATTCTCTTAGTAGCTTGTCTAGTACCGTAGTGATGTTGTATTTCTCTTTTGGCCAGAATAACTGCGATTGAAAAATCTTTTGATATTATTTTTTCCAAATTTTAATTAATGAATTTTATCTTAATAAAAAAAATATCCATAAAGAAAATTATGAAATGAATAATGAATGTATGCAAAATGCATGTATGCAAAAAGGTATTGATCCCAAAAAGTTAACTGTCATAGAACAACTTTCATCGGTATACAAAAGTTTCTTTATAATAGTTCATAACTACAGATAAGGCGTAGCTTTCCTATTAAGCTCTATAATCTTTTATTAACCATGACACCTTCTTTCCGAATTTAGAAAACTGGATCAACGTGATGCTCAATTATTTTAGCTTCAACAGCTAGTTCCCCAACATATCTAGCAACTTCGCTCATTTGTACCATGGCCTCGAACACCATATTACTTCTTTCTTCACTTTTTCAACATAGAAATCAGTTGACTTTTGCCATTGTTCATTAGTTCCTTCAAGAGTTTGCTCTAACTCAGTGATTCTGACTTGGCAATTGTACAGAGTTTTTTCAAGATCTCTAATGCGTCTTCGCAATGAAGCACTTTCCTCATTACTTTCTTTGAGATCATTAGGTCCTAGACGAACCTTTTCTTGAAATAATGATTCTTCAAGTTGCAAAATGTAAGCGTTAAACTCTGAGCTTTTATTTTAGACTGATCCAGATCTTCTTCAAGTTTTGTTCGTGCTTCTTGCGTTCTTTGATTAATCTTCTGGATTTGAACTTCTTGTTTCTGCATCTTTGCATCCAATTGCTAGCCATTTCTTGCTCTACCTTAATTTTGGTGTTGAAATTCTTTCTTTCCAGCTCCCATTTTTCTTTTTTCAATATTGAACTCTTCAATCTTTTGGCCCCTGACTTCAAGTTCAGTAATCAGCTGGTTCATTTCAGATTCAAATCCCTTGAACATGATATTTTTCTCACCTTCAAATTTATCAAAGATGTCATTCTTCATCTCTTCTAAATCTTGGCTCGATCCCTTTCTCTTTGCATTTCATTCATGATCTCGCAGTGTTCAGCCTTGTGTTTTATAATTCGCTCTCTTCTGTCAACCTCAAAATCTTCCATTTTTTGCTTTCCTTTCTCAAGGCTTTTGAGTAGACGGTTATTCTTTCCTTTCAGATCTTCAACTCGACTTTTCTCGATGTTCAATTCTCTGGTCATCTGTACTGTTGATTGGCTTGGTCCTGATGCTTTCCGGGATTTATATAACTCTTGGTAATTTCTTTAATGCTCTAAATTCACCATCAAATTTTTCTTTGTTTTCTCTCAACATTGCACATTGTGATGAATGAAAGTCAATATCAACACCCAACATAGCTTTATCTCGTCTCATTTGCTCTAATTTTTTTGACCAGCCTTCTCTTTCTGCTTCAAACTCAGCTCTCAGGATTTCAATCTCTGATGGAACCACCTTAATGCAATCTTCCATAGAGATATCCTCATTTTGATCTGGTAGAGGAATATTTTCATTTTTCCTGACAGATCTCCATTCCTCATAATCAGGAGTTAGCATTTCTTTTGCTGCTTTAGCTCGGATACAAAAAATTGTTTTCCAAGTTGTAACAGCTTCCATGATATTCTTTTATAATTTTTGCTGTGGAATGCGAACTCAGATGAATGTAATCCAACGGTGGACATGTACAAATTGACGACCTTCATATGTCTTATGACCAGAAGTGGTGCATATCCAATTCCTCCCCATAATCCAAGCAGCATTATCCAGTTGTAATCACCACATTGTAAAAGAATTCTCTTTGGATTTGCCATGGGGCTCGCCAAACAATGTCATTGCTTTGCAGATTTCGAAAGGCATTAATCCACATATCTTTTTTAATTTCTTTCGGCCATTCGTGCTCCAGAAATTCTTTTAATGGTGAGTAATCCGTATTAAAGCGTCGGTATGAAACCTTTTCTGTCCTCCAAAAATGGCTACGGATCCAAACATATAACAACTGGTACACCCTGAGAGAATCGTCCACCTCCTAGCTTTCTACAAGCATTTAACGATCTGAAAGTCTCTGCTAGGATTACAGAAGCAGGATAATCTTTTTTGGTAGCTGCTCAAACAAATCTACTACTGCAGCTTCAATATATCTCAATACTTTTGGGAAGATGACCATACCATAATACCCAGAGCAAATAGATCGAATCGTACTTAGTGTCTGGATGACTTTGAATAAGTTCTTTAATGTTGGTCCAAGCAATGCCTTCGCTTTCGCCTTTTGTTTTGTACGGGATGCCACCCATTCTTCTCGTACCCCGGCAATCTTTGCTAATTTAAACTCGAAAGGGGAGTTTTAATTGACTTTGAATAGATTCGATTCTCCAAAGCCCCTTCTATGTAGCAAAGTTGTGTACTCTTCAATAGTAGGGACCAAGTCCTCCTTATTGAGAGTGAAGCAATTGTACCCTGGATTCCAGAATTGAATTAGGGCTCTGAGTAATTCATCATCAACTTCGACATAGAGCAAATATGGGATGTCCATAAGTCTGATAAAACTGTAATTTTTTTGTTTGAGTCCCAACTTTCCCAAATGCTTTGCAAATCTTGCATATCATTTCTTTTTAGCGAAACTGGAGCATAACTGGCCAAGTCCGATACATGATCATCTTGCAGACGGTCTCCTCCTTGTCTTTGTAAGTCCTCCCACTGTCTTACTTCTGAGTTTAGAATTATTTGATTTGAACACTTTTTATCCATGGATGAAGGCTTTCCAATGAGACAATTAACACGAGGATCAATGCCTTTATCATGTATGATGCTATGCAAACAGAAAAAATAAAGAACACACAAAAAAGAAATGAATTAGTTTACATAATAAAGAAATTTAATAATATATCTACTAAATATTTTATTTAAACATGCTTTTTCATAATTAAATAATTTAAAATACATGTAATTTAATCAGTAAGAAAATAAATAAATTAAAAGGAAAGTTAGAATTCATTTTCTCCTGTGTGTACACCTATTTTGGACAAAATTTCGGCATGGCTTCAGATCGGAAGAGTTTCTAGGGTTTATTATATGCAAGGTTTTAGATCTAAGAATAAAGGTACCGAATTGTCCTTGTTAGTGCCCCCTTGGGTTGCTAACCCTCAATCCTAGTCCATCACAGACTAAAGTGGAACGACTTCAATTCGAGGGATACATTTCTCTATGCCTGACACGGAGAATAAATTCTCACGAAGACATAGAGCATATAAACCCCGAAAGTTACGTGCTAGGTCTGACACGGAGAATAAATTCTCACGAAGACGTAGCTTTCACTCCCACTTAAAAGGGATAAACTCAATTATAGAGCTTTATGTTATGCATGCAAGTGTGTGTGTGAGGAGAAATGTTCAAACCTTAGAAAAATAAATAAGAAATAAAATACTTGCA